>NC_037600.1:20612039-20676358 GCF_003073045.1 Pomacea canaliculata
CAACAACAGTTTCTTCTCATAGATTTCCCAAAATAAAAAAGCTACAATGAGCAAACATTATGCACTATGTATTTACTTGTTAGTAGGTATTAACACAATATCAAACACACGTGTCTTTTCAACATTGACCTGAAGAGCAATAAAAAAATTCTGACATTAAAAAATATAATGCTTTATGAGTGTATTAAAGTGGCGGATTCTTTATTTGCTGTTTTATTGGTTTGTGTTTTTGTAAGGGATTTCTTTATTCATCATTCGAACGTTTTAAGAATCACGTGATTTTTAAATCAAAACATTATCTGCAACTTTTTCATGTTCAAGTTGACATCATACAAATGGTATGTTAACTTACTATATTCACAGTAAACCTTAAACTCTACTGAATATTTAGGCTCAGTCTCACAAATGAGGCCAAGGTTTTTTGAAATTAATGTATTCTTTCCCGAATCTCCCCATTCATTTTGAAATTGCATACTTTAGGGGGCACGTGACATACCAAAGAAAAAGGAATATCTGGGCAAGCAACGACATTTTTTTATGGATTTCAAAGAGATCTCAATCAATCTATTGGCCCGCTGGATCTGTGATTGAACCCAAAACTAACTGTTTACAAAAAACAATACAGAAAACAGAAAAACTCACGAAAAGCCTCTACATAACTGAGTTGTTTGAGGACGGCTGCTTTCTGAAGCAGCATTATCACGCTTGATAATGTTTGCTTTCAAAAACTTTATTTTTAATGACGCATGTTCTTTCATCAAGTTACTGAAGTGTCATGTTGATTGTGTAAGAGCTTGGTAGGTGTACATGGTGATGGCGCCATTGTTGTCATGTTTGTATGAGAAGACGGGAGAGTGAAAAGTTGGTAATGAAGGTCAAGCAGGGTTAGCCAAACCCCAGGGGGACCTCAGGATTATCCTACTTAATGAGGTCGTAAGGTCGCTACAATCTGTCGTTCCGGACTGTCTACAGATTGTCTGCCTCGAGCCTCAAGTCCACTCGACAAAAACTACTTTCCACCAGCAGCCCTAAGAGTAAACCTCCGGACACACTTGAAATGACTAGGCAAAACTTCAAAACCCATCTCTATGGCTTATATCTTTATATATATTATATAATTTTTTCCTCAAACAAAGCTAATGTCACAGTTAGTTCCGAGTCTTTCGTGTTTTTTCACAGATCCACCGGACTAGTAAATCAACACTAAGGAGCTCGCAATTAATTTAATAACTACAACGTGACGTTGGGATGACTTGGATGTTACCAAGCGTATTGTAACGATCACAAGAAAAGGCAGTGATCTATCTGTGGCTAAAAGACTTCTGGTAATGGCTCGAAACTTCGGATTCGGAATGTTCAAGTCCAACATTTGAATGTCGAAGTATAACGGACGTAACGGCTGCATGTCCAGCATTGCACGACTCAAATCAAAATGTTTAAATTGTTTGGGGTTCTCCGCTCTGTCCCGGGAGGTGTTAAGAGGAGAAGACTAACGTTTTTCTGTTTATATTTGAGGTCTGGTGTCGTGAATAAGCTTGGAAGGCTACAAAATACATTTAGTGATGTTGTGATACAGGAAACTAAACAATATATTATATCTTCAGGAAAACAGTAAGTAAAAATAATAAATTGTCTTGAGTAAAAAAATCTTGTAAATTAGGAAAACCTGATAATTTCAGATCAAAACCGTTAGATTTAGATCTAAAACCAAAACGAGTCACACGTAATAATCATAGTATTAATATTATAGAAAAGAAGTTCAAAGTTATGATTCAAACCACACTGCAATAAAAGAAATGTCAACATGAGTAGCAATACGCATACAGTTGTACAACTTCTGTATACATAATAATTACACCAAGTCAGACCATGCAAAGTGTTGTGACCATACCAGAGCAGCAAGCGAGCAGACCAAGGAATATCAAGCAGCTGACCAGCGCAAGTTTGAAAGATGAGGGGCTGGATGTTGCTGTAGATGCAATCTCCGTGACTTGCTTACAGGCTAAAATGAATTCGGATTCGAATCTTCCCAATGAGAGGTTAAATTTCACAGACTTGTCTGTTGTCGCTCTTTTCTGTTATCACAGCGGAAGTGTAGTGACCGCTCGTACTTGCAGTAGATCCCACATTTTCGTAGAAAATCAAAATCTAAAAGGGAGAACAATTTTACGATTACTGTTTAAATATAAAGTTATTGTCAGTGAGGTGCAAATGTACAGTATTTAAATTCATTGTACGCAAAGATGACTCCGATATTCTCCCAAAAGCGACAACTAACGGATGTGAACTTTGCCCTATGTCGGATCACTGCGCGATGCTATTTTTATCTCATAGATCTGATAAACATGCCAAAAAATATTTTCACAGATCCTATCGTGTTGTAGTTCATTTGAATCAAACATTTGATTCCACTTTGACTGTGCCGATTATACTGTGTAGACCAGTGATGCCCAACCTTTTTGGGCCTGCGTGTCGCGGGCCATATCCATTTGGGACAGCCGTGTCGCGGGCTACTTCACCGCAAAAATACAAAAAAGAAAAAAAAAAAATAGAGCAGATACCATTTTTATTAGAAAAAAGTTGTACTTACCATTAACTATGTAGTGATTAGTGGGATATTTGAAGTTGTTTTCCCGAAACCAACTTCTGAATGTCCGGCTGCATCGTAGAGACACTAAGTCGGAGCACTGAATCGAAATGTTCGTCCATCGAAAAAAAGATTGAGAGACGCTATTATGTGGAGATACATACTTCTTCTTCTCCTCTTTTTTTGTTTTTTTTTCGGTTTTTTTTTGTTTTGGGTTTATTACTAACATGCCGATTTCCTGCACTGTGGGCAGAAGTTTCGCGGGCCGGATGGCAGCGCGTCGCGGGCCGGATATGGCCCGCGGGCCGTAGGTTGGGCATCCCTGATTTATACCATAAGTTGTTTTGAACAAACTATGTACAACAAACATTAATCAAATAATTTACATAAAAATTGGTCATTAATTATTTACAGCATGAAAGTTATTTTTTGAAATATTTGTTTCACCATCGTGATGGGGTCACAGCCAGGAAAGCCAATCAGCACGTCAGCACGAGGTTATCAGGTCACGGGTGACTTGTTTGTGTGGTCTGTATTCAGATCCGATGGTACACAGTTTGTACTGACACGCGCGATATTTTTGTTGATGCCCTGAGTGTCGAACGCAGTCCGTATAGCCTGGTTGGTTTCCTAGTTTGGGTCTATTTGGATTCTTGCATGCGTGTAGTTGTGTATCTTTTGCCTCTTTAATAAACATATAATCACAAACCTGCGGCCTTCGATGTCATTGATCACACCACTCTTCTGACTCGTCTCCAGATGGAGGTGGGCATTGGTGGTTCCGCCTTGCAGTGGTTCCATTCCTACCTCAGTGATCGCACACAAAGGGTGATGTCAATCAAGCTTCTTCAGTGACAGTTCCACTGCTGTGCGGTGTCCCGCAGGGTCTGTTTTGGGCCCCGGTTCTGTTTCTATTTACACATCTCAGCTTGGTCCTCTCATTGAGGAAGCATAATGTGAACCGTAAGATGTTTGCAGATGACACTGAACTCTATTTTTCATTTAGTACTGACAGTGAGTCGGTGCGTGAGGCAGTTTGTGCTGTAGAAGATTGTTGCTTAGAGGTCAAGTCAAGGATGCTGAGAAATAAACTCAAGCTTAATGATGAGAAGACAGAGGCGATGCTATGTGGTTCCAAGCTTAGCCTTAGTAAAGTCTCTCTAGACTCCATCCAAGTGGGTCAAGCTAGAATCCCCCTCTCCAGCTCCGTACGGAACCTTGGACTCTATGTTGACAATCTTCTAACTATGTCTGATCATCATGTCAGTTCTGTAGTCAAGGCATGTTATTTCCATATCCGCACTCTTGGACGACTCCGACCCAGTCTTAATAAGAAGACTGCAAATGCAGTTGCTGTGTCTCATCGGTTCTACATTAGACTATGCCAACAGCTGCCTCTGGGGGATTTCAAAGAGCGAGTTGTCGAGGCTACAGCGAGTGCAGAATACTGCTGCGAGGATAGTGGCAGGAAAGAAAACAACTGACCATATTACTCCTGTACTTCGTGACCTCCATTGGCTTCCTGTGGAGAAGCGAATTGAGCACAAAGTGTTAACCTTGACATATGGCTGTCTTCACGACCTGTTGCGCCTGTCTATCTGCAAGAACTCATTCGCTGTTACCAACAACCCAGCGGAACCTTCGTTCAGCAGCACACTTCAGACTTGAACGACCGAGTGTTCAGTCAGGGAATGCTAATAAGAAGACTGCGGGTTTCAGATCCTTCTCCAATGTAGCCCCGCTTTTGTGGAACTCGCTTCCCCTCTCGACCAAGGAGTCTGATAGTATTGGATCTTTCAAGAAAAATCTTAAGACTCACTTGTTTAATCTTTTTTGAAGTTTTTCATTTGACCTGCAGTTTGGTGGCTGCTGGGATCACCGCGCATTGAGCGCATCTTTGTGATGTGGATACTGGCGCGCTACAAAACTACATCATCATCATCATCATCAAACCTTTTTGTTTTCTATTTTCGCTTTCTTGGATGGTGAGTAAAGTCTTTTTCGTATATCCATCACTTGCTTTGTCAAGTCCTCTCAATTATAGGAATTAATACTATTAAAATTCCGTTTTGCTTTAAGAACTGTTTTTATTCTTGAAAAAAGCAAAACGTGCCCAAATCGGAGAATTAGAATTAACGGGTTCAATCTATGTGTCCTGTCAATGATGTTTTCATCGTTCTTTAGTTGTTCGGTGAACATATCTATCATTGCGGATTTGTTTTGTTATCGTATTTTTTTTTTTGTCACCAGTCTTCGGAATGATAAAATTGTTTTTCAGTGATCATCCTTCCAAATCGTCAAATTTAGGCTTTAGCTCTTCTAGTCTCCTCTTGAGCTCCAGCATTTTCTTCTCTCAGCTCCACGTTTTCTTCTTTGAGAGTCTTCATTTCGATCATAATATCTTTCACTTATCTTCAAGGATTACAATGCCAGCGCTAACAGAGTTTACGTTTTCATACTTTTAGGTCTTTTAAGAAATTTATCACATCATACAAAATAGGTTCCTCTTTAGAAGCTGCCGTAAGTCATCTTGTCTGGTGAGGATCTGGCAACGCTTTCTTTGGCAGTTGGCATTACTTCTCAACCATGGAAAAATATATGGTTTACAGGCTGTTTTAGATATTCTGTCAATAATATAAGTAAGATGTTCTCTATGTGTCACATCAATGAAGAGGATGAGTTCCACTTTATCTGATGCTGTCCATATCTCATAGATCTAAGAAAAAGTTTTATTTCGAAAATGTATTTTTGCCAACCTAAAATAATACTATCTAACCTTAGCAACTTTTCATATTTAGCGACAAAGAAAACAAATGCTACTTTAAAGATATTTTTTTTTAATCTATTGTGTATATAATTCCACTTTAAATTTTTTATTGAAACCCAAAGACCTAACAGAATAAACCATTAGTATTTGTGTTCGTGTCGGCATTCGTAACAAGAGCGGTCGTAACTTGACCACAGAATTGTTAGTGGTTTAAATAACTTGAACTACAAGCAAAAAATACTAGGTAAACAAAAGAGACTTTGTCACCTGACCTGGCTAAACAATTCAGACTAAATCACGAGTAGCTGCTTTTTTGGTTTCATGCTGTTTATTATTTTTGTGACAAAATATTACAATCTCATGCACTTATTTTCACTTTTATAAAATTATCAAATTGTAATAACCGCCTTTACAATAGAATGAAGATTACAAAATAGAAAGACTGTTTATATTTGTTTGTTAAGGTAAAGGATATATCTATAACTAATATAATTACAATTAGATGTGTTTGGTTTCCCATTTTTTTATACTTTTGTTTATAACAGACGAAAAAATTCGTCGAAGAATGTTAAAGCATAAAAGCAAAGAAATTGTCGAAAAATAATAACAAATTAATATTCAATTGATCGCAGTGGGTTTTGTAGTTGTTGTTGTTGTTGTCTTTTGTTTGTTTGTTTGGTTTTTTTTTTGTCATTTTGGTAACTTTTGATGCTACTGATGATTGAAAGTTACAAAAAACTCAGTATTTATATTTTAAACCTACTCCTTCGATCTCTACACACTTGATTTCGTTGCTTTCTGTGCTATCATCATTGCCACATGCCGGTAAGTCATAATAAAGTTATGTAAAATCAAATCAGTAATCATCTAATTGCAGTATTCTGTTGTCATGTGATGAACGAGTTGCTCTCTCTACTTCTGGTCACTGCATTTGTTGTGATGTTTTGTTGTAGTTCCGGTTCTTTACTCCCCTCAGCTGCTTCTTCTCAACTGCAGGAAAGAGAAAAAACTTCTATCAGGTTTCAAACAGTTTGTAACGTATAAATTATACACATTTTATTTATTTCTTCAGAAGGACAATTAACGTTAAAAAAACAAAAACAATGCAGCACAATGTAAGTCTAATGTGAAAGCATTAACTGCCTTGATTTGACAATGTGTTTCTTTTGATCGCAGGATTTATTAGTCATGTACACAAGAAATCTAGTTTATTGCCTTGTGATTTCAAACCTTTTAAGTAGCTACCTTATTTTAAGATGTGTGCCAAAACGGTTAAGAAAAAGGAAATCTGCGCTAGAAACTAATAATTCCTGTAACATGATGTCTGTCTGTATCTATGCACATCTGTCAAACATCAACCTCTGTGTATACACGTCTGTTTTGAATGTCTTTGGTGTCTTTCCGTCTGTCAGTCTGTCCGAATTTTGGTTTCACAATGATCGAAATATCACCTTAACTGTGTATTAGTGTTAAAGAAAGAGTTTATGTCTGTTTTTTTCTTTTTTCATTTTCTCGTCCGACTAGTAATGTCCACTTACAATCCTGTTGTTGCTGTAGTTGGCTCTGTCCTGCAACAACAAATAAAAATAATTACGCCTACTTCCAAACTATTAAACTTGTAATATTAAGTGTAATTGCTTAGCTTCTGATGAAGAAAGAAGCCCTGTAGATGCAACTTTTATTAGGTACATAAACTGAAGTCTACAACTCCGATAATACTGTGAGAATACAATAGAACGCATCTGTACTTTTGTTAAAAATATCTGTATACAACAAAGTCAACCACAGTCACCCACACAACAACACTCACACAGTCACAACCACACAGCCACCGTTGTCAGGCTCAGCATCATCAGTGTCACGTGCTACGGACAGATGGTAAGAAGGACTTGGGGAAAGATTTCTTCGGGCAAAGGGTAGCACTTGGAAATATAGGGTCTGTGATATGTGAAGATTCTACGAGTGTACATCAGTTGCGCAGGACATAACATTTATAAAACCAGAGTTTTGTTTCACAATTGTCTGAATATCATTAAAACCGTGCATTTGTGTTAAAGGCAACTTCTTGTCTCTGTTTGCAATGACAAGTCCGTTTTCTTGTCGTTTTTTTTGTCTAAGAAGTAATTCTCACTTACCATCCTGATGAGTCTGTCTGTAGCTCTGTCCTGTAACGACAAATATGAAAAAAATTCAGCTTACTTTTAAAACCTTTAAGTTGTATTATTAAGTAAAGTGGCTCAGCTTCATATGAAGGAAGGAGCACAGCACAGTAGATGCACGTTTTATTATGGGAATATACATTTGCCAACAACTCCGATAATACTGTGAAAATACAATAAAATCTATTTTTTATTTCTGCCTTCAAGAGAGATGGATTTAATTAAAAGCTCTAACCAGAAATAAACTACAAAGATGAAAGCAACAAGTTAACTACAGTCACCCACACAACTACACTCACACATTCACACCCACCGTCACTAGTGTCACGTGCTATGACTGGAAAAACTGAGGTTGACCTGTTAATCTTTTTTTCAGAAAAAATGTGCCTTATTTGTACATGGGGCGTTCATGTTGCTACTTTTCCACTATATCATGTATTCTGTATTCAGCAGTTTTCCTTGAGAGGTGTGTCAGAAATGTCTTACATATACTAAAAATAAAGTCGCCAGTGAAATACATTTTTCCAAGACAAGGTATTCTTTCTTTTGCTTTGCTATATAGAAGTATTAGTTCTCCAATATTTCTTTTTTTATGTTTGTTAGCATGTATGTCTGCCGTCATAATATGTCATTAACTGTGCAAGATATACAGTAAGTCTATCCATCATTCCACTGCCGGAGAAAAATTAACGCGATGTTAAGAAGACCACAGCGCAGACGACGACGATGACGATAATAATAATAATAATAATAATAATAATAATAATAATAATAATAATAATAATAATAATAATAATAATAATGGGAACTTATAACGAGCAGGATCACGACCAAGATAGATTACTATCTCTTTGCAGATTAATAATGATGAATGAAACATAACATCCAGGGGACAGTGAGGTACGTATAGAAACAATGAACAACATAAAGATGAGGTACAAGAGTAGAAGGTAAGGCAGTGGATGAAGGTATGAACGGATGTAGATACTATAAACAGTGTCTTTGTGGGAAGGAGGATAGAATGAGGAGTCTGGTGAGGAGCCAAGGTTTTGGGCAGGATGTGGACAGACAAGTTTTCAGTAGAGTAGTGGGTGTGGGGGGGAAGCCTTCAAAGAATCCATAGCATAGAGTAGTGATCTTGTAGTCTATTGTAGCTTTAACTGGTAGCCAATGAAGAGAATGAAGAAGTAGTGTGACATGTTCACATTTGCGAGTACTGAAAACGAGACGAGCAGCTAATTTCTGGACTTTCTGAAGTTTGTCAATGAGGTCCTGTGGACAGCCAGCAATAAGTTCGTTGCAGTAGTCTAGTTTAGACAGAACAAATTAGCAGATGAGAATTTTGGCGGCTGAGATAGAGTATGGCGAATGGAGCTGATCTTCTAGTATTCAGAAAAACAAAATTGAGAAACATGTTCATCAAGACAGGTCAGCAGACATAATGTAACCTACGTCAGGTGCTGAAGTAACAAAAAGAAACATCGGCATTACCTACTCAAACAGAGACAAGCAGATAAGGGTAAAGTCTTGCCCTCTACATTTAAAAAAATCAAAGCTTCTGTTTTTTCGTCATTTAGCTTTACATTGTTGTAGGTCATCCATATTCTAATATCGGAAATACGATCTTGAATGCTGTGGAAAGCAGTGTGTGCCTTAGAAGGAGAACAGTGGTAGACAGCTGAGTGTCTTCAACAAAGGACAGACATGATACAGAATGAGATTAAAATAATAAGCGACTTCATGTACAAGATAAAGAGGTAGGGATCAAGTACAGAACCTCGGGTGGCCGCTGAGTGTATACAGACTGGTGGAGACACTTAGCCCTCCACTATCACTGACTGAGTCGTAGCTGAGAGATATGACAAACATTGGAGTGTGGAACCTGAGATGCCACAGAGAGTACTGAGTCTATGAATGAGAGTAGAGAGTCTATAGTATCAAAGGCAGCAGACAGGTTTACACGGTGAGGAATGAGATGTCATCTTTGTCCAGAGCTGACAAAATGTCGTTTGTCGCCATCAACAGGTCAGCCTCCGTGCTGTGAAAAGGCCGATAAGCAAATTTTGATGGAGAAATAAAATTTTCAGGGTTAAGATAGGAAAGAATTTGATTGAGAACTACTTTATCAAGGATTTTGGACAGGATTGGCAAGTTTGAAGCTGGGTGGTAATTGTTTAGCTAGTTGATGTCAAGGGTAGAGTTTTTTAACAGTACTTTAACTAAGGTTGTTTCGAAGGTAGTTGTGAAGATGCCAGAGGACAATACATCATTTACTATTTCTGTGAGGGAATGGAGTAGGGTGCCGAGACACTCTACCAGTAATGGGGTGGGAACTGGATCCAGTTGACAAGTTGTGGATTTTGACTGGCGTGTGATGGTCCTAACTTCACTTTCTGAGATCGGCTGAAAGGAAGCGAAGGAGCACGTTTGGCCTTTCCAGATCGTCGAAGTCGTTAGCGGGAGCTGAAGGGTGCACAGGCAGTTGATCAAGTTTAGCCTGGATGACAAGAATCTTGTGGACAAAAATCTCACTGAAGGCCTCTGGCACTAAAGCAGGTGCAATGACTGTGGGCAGTTGTTGTCTGTTTTTGTGCGGCAATACAGGTGGTTGCAGGTCCTAACCAGGCTCCTACTCGAGTAACAAGTACTGATGTCAGCACGAAGGAATTCAAATTTGGCCAAATATACAAGGTGGATGACTTCACATTTGGCAGCATTTAGCATCTGTTTATGGACAGTCATCTCAGACCTTCACCACATCCTCTCAGCTCTTCATGGGCTGGGGTACCATGGTGCGTGTTTGTTGGAGCCACATTTCAGTCAATAATATCTCTCTTGTAAATTAAGGTCATTTTCAAAGCATTTTACCAGGAATGAGACCACATTTGTTTAAACATAATCTACTGCATTATTAAGCAAAAACTTTAATGAATATGATAAAATAAGTGTTCCTCATTGTTGAAATAGTTTTAGCAGTTATACAACGCTTTGTGAAGTGTGACAAAAGTGCCACAAGACATTAAGATATTAGTAAAAGACATTTCTCCAACACTGACTGTCAGTCCCGTGTATTAGTACTACAGTACTTCTGTACTTTCATGCTTGTTTGTATGTCTGTGGTTAGACGATGTCATATACTGTTAAAAGTATTTAGAAAGAATTCACTTACCTTTTTGGACCCTCTGAGTCCCTGTAGAAGCAAAGGGAATAAATAAGGTAAAAAAATTTTACAGTTATCAAAATGATTTATAAAGTTTATTTAGCAAGCGGAGCGAGTTTTAGTTTGTGTTTGTGGGGAAGAAATAATGCAAGACACCTCCAGACTCGTTAGTGAGAAATTGCGTACACGAGTTTCCCACAATACTTGTAAATTTAACGTGTTTGATTATCTTTCTCTCTTAATTTTGAAAGATTCCACACCTAAGGAATACGCAGTTTCTTATAACAATAGTAATAATTAGTTAAAAGTCACTTAAACATGTCCAAATCATTCTGTCTCTTTTTTTCTCACTAATAAGCTATTACGATGATATTGACCGTTGGGCCTTGTGATGCTCTCTCCACCTCATGTCCAAATCATTATTTTATTTCTGACAGATAACTTATTTGGAAAATATTTACCATTCGTCCTCGTGAAGACTTGTGCACGACAGGCACACCACAAATACTGCAAGAGACCAAAGTTTAAAATGTAATTGATACGTTCGGGGAACTTTCGTGTCTCAGATTCAACATTTCTTTTCCAGTTTTATCCTTAAGTGAGCTTAAATAGTAAAACCTTCATCATTATCATCCTACTCAGCAACATGTCCTGTAATCCTCATTATCATAGAGGGGGACACTCAGTACTCATCCCTTTTGTCTGTGGAATGAAGGACAGGTCTGATTACTCTCTGCTATTGTCGGACTTTTGTTTGTTTTCTCTTTTTATTGTTTTCTTACCTATAGACAGCTATTTACAAAATATCTATGTAGATCCGTGCCTGCAGTATTGTCTTCGTACAGCCTGGAGAGTTTTCGATGTCACGGAATCAATCTTAGTTAACATTTCCTCTCTCTGGTCATGGAGTTTAGAAAAGGCGAACACATTTACAATTATAATATTATTCTAGTTATAAGATTACCAATGACTTTCATTACACTTTGGGTTTAGTGGACAAAGGGCAGCACTACGTTTGTTGACCTGGGCGATGACACTTGCTGTCTGATAATAAGTGTCGTTGTAGTATGTCTTGACCTGCTGACATTCAGCTGAAATCTATAAAGTAGCTTGATACGCTCTCATCATTTTCATCATTATATTTCTCCATTATTAACAGGGCAGTAGAGAATACTCAGTCTATGCTGTAGGACACGTCAGTGAAGACATTCAGTGGGTAAACAACTACCACACAGTCCTGCTATTTAGTAGAGCCCCCGCTCCTGCCCACAGCCTATACTGATTGTTAGGGATATTTCAATCTCACAAACCTGTTCTACCCTACACAAACAGTCAACAGTGTTTAGCAATTGCTTGTCTTAAATATGCAGTGTAGCCAGTTGTATGGGGGGCTGCTGTTGTTATTTATTTCAGTGTTATTGTCGTCAGAGAAACGGGAGAGACAACAACTATGGCAATATTATAATTCAAGCGTTTGATATACACTGATAAGGAAAAAAATTAATCAGTCAAAGCTAACAGTCCTTTTACAAAGTTTCAGTGAGTAAAAACATAATAACAATGACTTCAGTATACTTTTATCTACTGATGACAAGCTTACTGTTTAAATAAGTCTGACAAAGTATACACATTTCATTTATCTGTCTCTAAGACGCAGATAAGCTTCACAGCAAAATTCAAAGTAAACCATTCTTTCATTACACTCTACCAATGAAAATCTAAGTACATGGAACAATATATGTGAACACTTTGTTAAAAGCGATATGTACAGTAAAAGAACAATCTATCACGACTGATGTTGTTTGAGTTGTGTATTTCATTGCCCTAATGAAGTGGAGAGAACAAAGCCATGACACAAAATGTTACAAATAGTAAATGTCTATCATTGTTCATCCTAGTTATTTTTAACCCACATCTAATACATATAAAAACTGAATTCATAACTATAGGGTACAGTCTAGCTCACCAGGTACTAGATTACTAGGGTTGCACTTATAGACTGACACCATCTGTCATGCAAATGTGAAAGAAATATCTTATTTGGTAATCCAATAGCATCCTTGAGATTTTACCATTACAATTTCCAACCCCGAGATCTTTCTGTTCTCTCCAACGACCTCGTACGTGCGTGTGTGTGAGTTCTATGGCATCCCGTCCACAGTTTTAAGAAAACCCAGACAAGAAGCAACTTGGTGGCGGTGGATACACTTTCCTCAAGAGTTTTATATTAATTACTTACGTTCATTTTAAACACACACATAAATATTTCAAAGACAGCACGTTGTTACATTCCCTCTGATGTTCAAGCGATATTAAACATGCATGATATTACTCACCAATGACACCAGCAATGGCACAAGCTATAATGAATGACATTACTGGAAATTTTTTCCGTTTTTGCGTGATGGTCGTTTTTTCGGTGGTCGTCGAGTTGATGGACCTGGTGGTGCTTTAGTTGGTTGTGATGGTGGTCCTGGTGGTGCTTCAGTTGGTTGTGATGGTGGTCCTGGGGGTGCTTCAGTTGGTTGCGATGGTGGTACTGGTGGTTTTAGAGTTGGTTGTGGTTCTTTTTTTGGTGGTGTCCCTTTAAAGATTGAGCTTTAATCAACTTCATTAAATAATATTCCGTACATTCGCATTTTCGAGCTTAATGATTTCCGTCAAATTTTTTTCTAAGAAAATATTGATATTTAAGTTCTATTAACCATTCGGTACACTTTTATTTTCTAGATATTAAGATTTTCATTTTAAATTTAACGTGTAGTATTCTCTCCACTTTATTTACAAAATCTTAATCTTTTACATTTTTTTATACATGCAGCTATATTTTTTCTACAAATCTCTACCTTTTCTCTACATTAAACATCAGACGTAGCTTATCATCATACTGAAGCTGTATATCGCGACTCTACCTCTATATAGCTCTTTATTCACCGCCTGTGTGAAGGTGACATAGCTAAAGCCATTCTAAAGACAATTTACTATTGATTCCAGGGCCTATGAATGAAAGAAAGAAACACCAAAATCCCTGGACCGGATAGATACGTCCGTGTCTATGATATCAAGAAGATACTTAGTTCCGTGTCTGTGATGTCTCGTTCCGCGTCTACGAGAACACGAGAAAACATTCAGGTCACCCATTTACAATTGTAAGATTTTTGTAAAGTGTCTAAACTCTTTTCGTAAAGTATTAAACTCAAGTGCTCACATTTTCTTTTCTCCACAGCTCTCCATCCTTTACTAGATCACGTGACCGGCAAAGCGCGTAAAATGTAGGTGACCCAACATACCACTAACCCAATGTTTCCGAAACAACAAGAAAGCTATCTACAGATATAAGGTTTCTGGTCCTGAAATGCATGCACACAGTAAATATGAAGGAAAGAAACTTAATCATCAGTGAACATCAACCGCACACAAGTTATAATAGGCAGAACGTAGGACGAGAGGACAGACTGCAATCAGTTGTGCAAGAAGTGGATCAAAGGCAACAAGTCCATAAACAATAAGAGCTGATGGCGGGGAGTAAATAGGTTTTGTCTGATCGCGTCTCATAGGATGGATACAAGAGGAGGAAGTTAAATCACGTGGAATGTTTGAAGGTTTTTTTTCTACGACAGAAGATCTCTACATTTTCGTGAAATGTTCAACATCTTTCCAGCTGAAAAAGGTCGTTGAGAATGTTTGTTTAACTTAATCAGGACAATGCGTAGTGTCGAGCTGTTGCTGCCATAAGACACGATGCACAGTGACAGTCGCTGACAGCAAACATCATGCTTAGTATCCGACATTTACTGACGACAGCCAAACAATGTAGTGATCTCTGACACATTGGGCAAGAGTGAAAACGCACAAAAAAATAATGAAATAGTAAAATGAACTTACCAAACTTCAAAAGGCAGTTCTCGGTAATGAGACTTTTATAGAATATTCCCGTGCTACTATTGTGGCATTCAAGGACACAGCTTGCATTTTTTTCTTCGTCTCTTTCAGTTGGAGTAAAATGGCAGTTATATTTCACTATGTTTCCCTTTACTTCACAGTTGAAAACTGCGTTTGCTGGTTCCTTTCCTTTGCATTCATCTACGTCACCCAAAGATGTCTTGTAGCATTTACTGATGAAGTCATTAGTTACTTTAGCTTGAAGAAGACGTTGGGTAGTATGTTGGCACTGGTATTTTAATTTATCCCAGTTCACCTCACATGTTATAGCTCCTAATGTGTCTTTTACATAAGAGCTCTGACATGAGACCTTAAATTCCTTGTTTTTCATTTGACCTGAAATCATCATCATCATCATCATCATCATCATCATCATCAGTAAGAACAGTTTATATCTCATATATTTCCAAATAAAAAGCTACAATGAGCAAACATAACGTGCTATGTATTTACTTATTAGTAGGTATTAACACTTCAACACTTCTTGTCAACATTGACCTGAAGCGCACTAAAAAATTCTAACATTAAAAAATAGAATGCTTTATGAGTGTATTGAAGTGGCGGATTCTTTATTTGCTGTTTTATTGGTTTGTGTTTTTGTAAGGGATTTCTTCATTCCAACGCTTTAAGAATCACGTGATTTTTAAATCAAAACATTATCTGCAACTTTTTCATGTTCAAGTTGAGATCATACAAATGGTATGTTAACTTACTACAGTGGTACCTCGACATACGAGTGCCCTGACATACGAGTGTTTTGAGAAACGAGCCGCCGAGCGAGCGATATTTTGCTTCGAGATAAGAGCAAGATTTGACATACGAGTAATCGCACACTACACCGTTGCACACGACCCCAACATGCGGGGCGGATGTTGGGGTCGTGTGCAGCGTCTAACAGTTTCTCCCACCTCAGACTAGACCTCAGTCTGTGTGCTTGTTTCCCTCGTTTTCGAAGCATTTTTGATAAGTTGAGTTCGCGTTTTTTTGCTTTTTGTACATTTACAAAACATTATCCCATTTATTTTTGTATCCATGGGTCCGAAGAAGAAGATGATGTCTATTGAATTAAAGCGTGAAATCGTAGAAAAAACATGAGCAAGGTGTGCGAGTAATTGACTTGGCGAGGATGTACGGGTGTAGCACATCAATGATATGTTCTGAGCTTAAACAGGAGTTGATGAAGGGTACAACGCCAGCTAAGGGCGTTACAATAATTTCTAAGCTCCGGACTTCTCTCCAAGAAAAGATGGAGAAACTATTGACTGTGTGGGTGACAGAGAAGCAGCTTCAAGGAGGAACCTTAACACAAAGCATCATGTGTGAGAAGGCACGAGCGATTTACGGTGATTTACTGAAGCAGATCCCACACACTTCCACAAACGAAGAATTTAATATGTTTTTATAGAATATGTATTTGTTATTCATAAATAAATGTTTCTTCTTGTAAATACACTTTTCTTATTCAAAAACACTTAACAAAAACAACTGAGGTGGTGTTTTGGGAGCTGGAACGGATTAATGGCATTTCAATGAATTTCAATGGGGAAAATTGCTTTGAGATACGAGCAATTTGACATACGAGCAAGGTTATGGAACGAATTAAACTCGTATGTCGAGGTACCACTGTATATTCACAGTAAACCTTAAACTCTACTGAATATTTAGGCTAAATCTCACAAATGAGGCCAAGGTTTTTTGAAATTAATGTATTCTTTGCCCGAATCTCCCCATTCATATGAAATTGAATACTTTAGGGGCACGTGACATACCAAAGAAAAAGGAATACCTAGGCAAACAATGGATTTATGGATTTCAAAGAGACCTCAATCAATCTATGGCCCGCTGGATCTGTGATTGAACCCAAAACTAACTGTTACAAAAACATACAGAAAACAGAAAACTCACGAAAAGCCTTTACATAACTGAGTTGTTTTGAGGACGCTGCTTTCTGAAGCAGCATTATCACGCTTGATAATGTTTGCTTTCAAAACTTTATTTTTAATGATGCATGTTGTTTCATCGAGTTACTGAAGTGTCATGTTGATTGTGTAAGAGCTTGGTAGGTGTACATGGTGATGGCGCCATTGTTGTCATGTTTGTAATGACAAGGGGGACCACTGTAGTCGTAAGGAAGACCTCGATGGCTGCGGTAAATGGCGAAGACGATTCCTAGGGTGAAGAGTAGAGAACTCAGAAAAGTAGGAACTGAGTCAGGTAAAAAAGGTAAGATCCTAGAGAAGTTCGTAAAGGAAGAATTAGTCATTTGGTTAGCTAATGAGGAAAGGTAGGAAGAGAGAAGCTACAGACAAAATTGCTATAGCAGTAGGAGAGAGAAGAAGATGAAAAGGAGGGAGATATGAAAGAAAAGCTAGAAGAGAGAAAAGGAAAGAAAGTCTAGTATTAGAAAATATAAAACAAGAGAAAGAAAGGGCCATTTTTACCAGACAATAGCCAATGCGACTGAGGGAAGCTTGGAGGAAAAAAAATTGACGAGAAGGCAGGAGAGTGAAAAGTTGGTAATGAAGGTCAAGCAGGGCAGCCAACATTTGAATCTCGAAGTATAACGGACGTAACGGCTGCATGTCCAGCATTGCAGGACTCAAATCAAAATGTTTAAATTGTTTGGGGTTCTCCGCTCTGTCCCGGGAGGTGTTAAGAGGAGCAGACTAACGTTTTTCTGTTTATATTTGAGGTCTGGTGTCGTGAATAAGCTTGGTAGGCTACAAAATACATTTCGTGATGTTGTCATACAGGAAACTAAACAATATATTATATCTTCAGTAACACAGTAAGTAAAAATAAATAAATTGTCTTGAGTAACAAAATCTTGTAACTTAGGAAAACCTGATAATTTGAGATCAAAACCGTTAGATTTAGATCTAAAACCAAAACGAGTCACACGTAATAATCATAGTATTTATATTATAGAAAAGAAGTCCAAAGTTATGATTCAAACCACACTGCAATAAAAGAAATGTCAACATGAGTAGCAAGACGCCTACAGTTGTACAACTTCTGTATACATAATAATTACACCAAGTCAGACCATGCAAAGTGTTGTGACCATACCAGAGCAGCAAGCGAGCAGACCAAGGAATATCAAGCAGCTGACCAGCGCAAGTTTGAAAGATGAGGGGCTGGATGTTGCTGTAGCTTCCATCTCAGTGACTTGCTTACAGGCTAAAATGAATTCGGATTCGAATCTTCCATTTGAGAGGTTAAATTTCACAGACTTGTCTGTTGTCGATCTTTTCTGTTATCACGGCGGAAGTGTAGTGACCGCTCGTACTTGCAGTAGATCCCACATTTTCGTAGAAAATCAAAATCTAAAAGGCAGAACAATTTTACGATTACTGTTTAAATATAATAATATTGTCAGTCAGGTGCAAATGTACAGTATTTAAATTGATTGTACGCAAAGATGACTCAGATATTCTCCCAAAAGCGACAACTAACGGATGTGAACTTTGCCCTATGTCAGATCACTGCGCGATGCTATTTTTCTCACATAGATCTGATAAACATGTCAAAAATATTTTCACAGATCCTATCGTGTTGTAGTTCATTTGAATTAAACACTTGATTCCACTATGACTGTGCCGATTATACCGTGTAGATCATTATGAGTTCTGACTGGAGAACTTTCTTCTGCACAGTGACAACCAAAACAGAGATCTTTTTACAGTGTGCGTCTGTGTTTATGTGTGTGTGCGCGTCTGTGTTTCTTTAAATACACTTACCATCGGCATGAAACCATTCGTCTCTCTGTTTCTAAGTTTCTATCTCCCCACTCACACAGGGTCAAGGTCTTTTGCCTAGACTCTCTATAAAATAGTAATTTCTCTAGGATACGACAGCTACGAAGTTCGACCAAGCGGTCTTGCTTAAACATACAAGGAAGTCACCACCAGAGGAAGAGGAAAAAGAAGACTTCTACAGTTCCCTGAAGTCTCTGCTTGACCACACACCAAGAAGACATTTAGAGATTATTATGGGAGACCTAAATGCCAAAGTGAAAGATGATGACACCAACAGAGAACTCATCATGGGAAGACATGGTGTCGGCACCTGCAATGAAAATGCAATTTACAAACCTCATATGGTGGACAATCGGGCACGGGTGGTGGCAAGTACTTTGGTTGAAAAGACTAGAGGTACAAGACATGTGGGGCATGTCCTCTTCCATCCTTTCATGGCACTGGAGCTTGACCTGCATCGATCAACATAGCCTTTCTTCATTTTCCTTTTTAATGTTCCCTCAAACTATCAACTCTTTCACGCCTTATTGAAACTTCTGTTTGTCCGCTTGAGTCCTTAGTTCCGTTAGCCCTGTCCCCATTTAAGATCAGCCAGTCTACTTCTAGTCCTGCCTTAATTCTTAGTGTTTTTATTCCAGCTTTTCCTTCACACTCTCCAGGGTCTTCCAGTAGATAGTCATTTCTTCCTGCGTGAACCTCTTCACAAACCCTTCTTCAAACTCAACTTTTCTACCTTTGCCCCAGTCTCTCTCTCTCAGCGTTACTTTCCTCTTGTTAGTCTATCATCGTCAGCTACCGCTGCCATAGAATTATGAATATCATACAACACTGAGCCCATCGTCTCCAGAAACATCTGCTGTTTATAAACTAAGTTAACTTTTATCTTCTCTAACTAATGTTAAATCCTAACAAAAGGTTTTGTAAAACTCCTGACGTTCCTCTGCTCTGAAATTCCTAGTTACTGTTGAATGGTCTCCGCTGTACCTGCTGGCTTTACAATAATAGATTAATCATTGTATACACTTAATTACATCCCTTAATAAATGGACAGTACATCACCCAGCTAAGAATGGCTTAAAAATTAGTGTCTATTCAGTCACAAAAGCTAAGCAGTGCCATCAGTATTAGCTCTCAAAGTACGATTGTCTCGATCAGCATGAAGACAGGATTCATTGGTATGGTCACCGCTACACCTTGCTACATCTTACACGGAGCGATACTCAACCTAGTATTTAATATCGGATGTAGGTAGCCGGTATGTTACAAGGTTCCTGCTTCTAGACTTTGATTGAGGGAGATTTTCTTGTTACTGATCAAAGTACCACATGATGTAGACATACGTACAGATAGAAAGAAATACTGTACACATTAAACTGTTCATCTGTCCATGCATACATTGATAATTGCATACAAATATCACATTTTATAAAGTATTGCATTTGTTATTATTTATTTTCTCCATAAAGACTGCAAACACATCTTTATCCATTGTTTCGTCTACCTACAGAAACATGATCTGCATTCGTTTTGTGAAATCTATGACACATTCTGGATAGAGAGGGACTTACAGAATTAAAACCCATGTGATTCAAATTTTTCTTAAGTTCAAGTCAATGGGACAATGCTTTGATGGAAAGGTGGATTTTTTTTTTCTTTTTACCAGGCCTTTACACATTGCCTACTTTACTGTGAAAAGAAAATGCCATTAGCAAACACATTTAGTAATATGGAAATTAAAATACATGTATCTTTACAATCAATTAAACCCATAAGAATTTAAATTGTCATCACAAAATTAATAGATATTGACTTGACATAAAATATATATGTATATGTCCTTGCATTTTGATTAATTTTGTATCATCTCCTTTATTTACATTTTTCAAGATTAATATTGATCATGATGTTATAGTGTTAAAACCACCCTCCCAACTTCAGGTTGATGCTATTTTCTGCTTTGAGAGAGACATTATACTTAATGTGTCAATGTCATGGTTATAAAAGTAAAGCATTCAAAAGTTTAGCTTTATGTAGAAAATGATTATCGTCATACATATAATACTTTAGTATAAAAGCTAAGTAGACTTTTTGGCAAGTCTAATTATCTGAAAAGCGTTGTAATCTTAAACATTATATAAGTAGAGGAGCTTTACTTAATATATATATATACATGTAATAAAAATTGATGTTAAATATTGATTCCATGGCTTTTAATCACTTTGGCACTTACACTAATGCACACTTAATTCAATAAAGATAACTGCCTAAGTAATTGTATTTTTTTATTGTTCGGCTGTATTTCATCCAAGGTCAGAAACAACTTTCAAACAAGGCAAAACAAGAGACAGGAGTCTGTTATAAAGGAACACAGTGCCTCATTATTATCCACTAATTGATACAATTGGTGAAGTAACTTATAATTTTTATGTAACATGCAGTGCACAATCAGAACCTTATATTGCAAGTTAATAAAAGATGTGTCAAGAGTAAAACTGCTGCAGTGAACGGTCTTAAAATGTAAATAAAGGTTATAATAAACCTCTTGTTATTGAAGCAACAATTAGGTCTACTCTTATCATCAATACTTTAGCTTAGCTACTGCAGATGTTTTTAATCAGTTGACATGAAATATATGAGTATCTTACCATGCAAGGATGTAAAGGCATCAAGAGGTATAACGCAGAATGTTGAAGATAGAAGCATTCAGAACATTAAATTGGTAGACATAATGTCAACAGTTTCACATAAAACACATTTATTAACCATGCATTACTCTTGACAGTGACTATGTTGTATCATAGTAATGAATAATTAATGCTCACTGGTCGCTTCCTAGCTTATGGCTTATAAATGTTTCAATGGTCTTTTTTGGCATTCTCTGTGGGTTGACTTCCTGGGATCAGGTGATAACAAATGCCTTTGCATGGAGCGATTACAAGAATACAATTTCTTCACGCGATGGTGCTATTCCTTTTCTTTCTTTCATGGGAAATAAAGTTCGGGAATAAAAAGTCAGGGGCAGTAACTCCTCAGTTTATTATACAATTATTGTGAAACTGCCTCCCCTGAATGAACTGTAAGAGGTTGACAGCGTTTTTCCCGCTTGCCTCTATAATACATATCAAGACATAAGAAGGTCCATGTAGAGAAAGTATCAATATGTTTGGCTTCTTTTCATTGTACAGAATAGGAGAAAAAAATTAAGAAAAAAATCATAAACACACAAATATGGTCACACATCTGTTTCACCTGTTTCTGAACAGTCAGTTCTTTCCCAAGCTATGGAAGACCTCAACTATTATTCCAGTGCCAAAAAAGTGACACGCCAAAGAACTAAATGACTTCCGACCAGTGGCCTTGACTCCTATTCTTGCTAAGTGCATGGAGAGAGTTGTTTGCCACCAATTAATCACTGCCATTGCTGATCAACTCGACCCCTACCAGTTTGCGTATAAAGAGAAAAGAGGAGTGGATGATGCCTGTTTGACTCTCTACCACCTGGTAGCAAGCCACCTGGATGGCACTGGTACATACGCCCGTATTCTATCATGGAATTTTCATCTGCATTTAATACTATTCAACCACACTTGCGTTTACAACGTCTCCTAGCACTAAACGTTAACTCAACCCTAGTGCTCTGGATGAGGGAGTTTCTCCGGGACCGGCCGCAAAGGTTCAGCTTGGGAGGCACAATTCTCAAATTGTTTCCTATCAATGATTAAGTTTGCAGACGATATGGCATTGGTTGCTGGGCTCAAGGATGAGGAGTCACTGGCAAGCTATTTCCTCCAGGTTCAGAAATTACACTCATGGTTTGAAGAAAACATCCTGGTGCTCAATGTCTCCAAAACTAAGGAAGTGGTCCTTGACAGAAGAAAATATCAACCTGTCCACACCCCCATAATTATTTATAATGAGGTAATAGAACAGGTGCAAAGTTTTAGGTACCTCGGCACAGTGCCAGACAACAAATTGTCCTTTCAGGAAAACACCAGCGTTGTTTCCAGGAAAGCACACCAGCGCCTGTTCCTGCTGAGGCAATTGCAAAATTTTGGTGTCAGTAGCCCTGTTCTCGAGTTAGTATATCGCAGCCTCATTAAGAGCATCATAACATTCAATATGTCAATGTGGTTTGGCGTTCTCTCTGTCAAAGAAAAGCTTGTTTGACGAGGGTGGGCAAGAGTGCCAGTAAGATCATTGGTTCTCCACAAAGACCTTTAGGCGATCTACACATCAGGCCTGTGAAGTTAAAAGTGGTCAGCATCATCACAGACCCTTCTCACCCACTACATCGCTATTTTCAACTGCTGCCCTCCGGCCGTAGATGGAAACAAGTGGTCGCCAAGAAGAGTGCCTTTGCCAAGTCATTTTTGCTGACCGCAATAGCACTCCTAAAGGGGTCTACAAATGTACCTAGTCTCAATGTGTGTGTAAGAGAGTAAGAGGAAGTGTATCTAACAATTGTCTCATATGAAGGGGTTAAGCATGAGTATAACTGCCTGAGGGTATGAGGTGTAATGGTAATACTTTCAGTTTATTATGTATATTTTTCTCAGTTGACTGTGGGAGCTCCCAGAAACAAAGGAAAATTTCTGTCTCTGTTGCGACCAGACACAGACAATAAAGATGTATTGTATATCCTACATAAACACACACACAAATACACAGATAACAGCAAACACGCAAGATATGGCCAAGCTTGGGCCACGCTTGGGCAAATCTTGTAACATTGGTTAGCCCAGTACCAAGCATCCACCAAGCAAGCGCCAAGGCTCACGATGCGCGCACAACGCTCTCGCTCATTCAGCTGCGAGCGGGAACTTGTTAAAAGCTTGGCGGAATAGTTACCGGCCAAGAACCCCACCAAGATTAACCCAAGCTTGCCGACATCGACTGATTTTTGACTATCAAGACACGTTTTACAAAGCGCTTATTTGTAATTATTTTGTAGATTGTTATAGAACATATAAATACATTTTATACTTAATAGCAATCACAGTTTAAAAAAGTATAAAGTATATACACGTGTAAATATAGTATCAAGAACGATCACTCGCGCAACCCTTATTCGAATGTGTTCCGGTCACCGCCATATTTAAATATAAAATACAGCGAAATTGGAGTTACACTCGATCTGATCTTAATTGTTATTCAGGAAAGATCTTCACGCTTCTTCGAAAGTTGTCAAGGTACAAGTACACATAATTTAAAATTTTAATATTCATTGACCAGCATCTGAAAATTAAGCGAACATGAACGATTCCCACTTAAACTGGAGACATAAAAAAAAAAATTACTCTAGAGACATGCAGTCTAATCTGCTCTACACATGTAGCAAAAGTTAGCAAAATTAGACAAAAAAACTACATTCAAATGAAAATTATTTAAGTGTCTATGTAAAAATTGTTGTAACAAAATTATGTACATTTTTTTTTCTATTTTGTTTTTCTGCTGGGTTGACACATACAATTTTAATTACTTTTAGGTTCATCGATGATCAGTACATCTGATTCAATACACCAAACAAATACATATTCATTATTATGCAGTTTTTCAAAGCAGAATTTGAGTCTATATGAGTGTATATATGTGTATATAGTTTTCATTTTCAATCACTAAACCCAAATGCATGCAAAGTTTAAGTAAATGTCATTTCATTAGGAACATTTACTTTTGCCCTGAATTTTGTACTTATCTGTTCCTATCCTAGCATGTTACCATATTTCTATACTACGCAATAGGAAATTGACATTTGTTTAATGCTTAATAATTATTTCAAAGGATTTCTCTTTTTATATGGTATAAGTCAATGATGCTCATAAATTATGTAATTTAACGACAGGGATGTATCTAGAGGACATAGTGTGTTACCTTTGATTGATTATGAGTATTATTTTAACGACAGAGATGTGTCTTTGTTAAATTTAAATGGATTGAGTATGAGCATTATATATATAGGCATTTTAAGGGTTTTTCTGCTCAAAGCGTACTATTTTTGTTAGCATTAGATATTTTCTATCTGTTAAAAAACCACTGTATTAGGTGGGCCCTTATAATATTAAATAGAAAATGCATGATCAAAAAAAAAAAAAAAAGAAATCGTAAACAAATTATTTAGGTTGATAAATGCCAGTGTCCAATTAAAATGAAATGCAGTATTTTGATTAAATAAATAACATTTAGAAAAGACATTTAATTTGTTAAAGTTTTTTATATAGTTTTTTCCTATTTATTTGCTATTTTTTGATGATCAGAGATCTAAAAGATGTACCACATTATCAAGCTATTTGTAGATGGAAAGACATCTGCAGTCATCATGCCCGATGAATGGCTAATCCCAGAGAGCACCAATAGATATTTCTGGCCTAGCTCTAAAACAGACTCCACCTGGGTCTAAAACACAAAAAAGTCAGGCCTGAACTGAAATATTTTCACCTACCAGGAAATAATTAAAAGCACATGTAAGTTATTTTCTCTGTGTGTGCTCATTTGATTACTCCTTTGTTAAACAATTTTAAAATTTCTTCTAATGCACTAATGATAAATTGAATATAATACATCATAGAATGTTTTAAAGAAATTTAGTATTTGATACTTTAGAAAGTAAATATAAGTGTGCATAGGACTTTTCTGGTGATTTGATAGCAAAATTGCTTGTTTTAGGAGCCCTGGCTATGAAAGCAGTACACCACCACTTCGTATTCCCCACACCAGCACCACCAAGACCTGTAGGATCAGTTATGCGCAAACTCCATCTTCTATTAGACGTGTTTGGTCTGTAGATTCTCCAGCACAGCCAGGACCATTTACTGCTATTAACAGTAAGGTTACATTTGAGTTTCAAATCAATATGTTCAGAGAATTAGAAGTACCTTTTTGTTTACTTAATGTATGCACAAGTAAAAGATGTAATCGCATTGTGTGTACACTTAATTACACTTGCATTGGTATTTTTTTGTTTATTTTTAGGGGCCTCAATCACATATTCTGAGTTGACACCAGCAGCATCTTCAGCAGCTGCTACTGACAGTAAGGTTTTCTTTGAACTTCCAGTGATTATATTTAGAGAAATAGATGTGCTTTTTTGTTGTGGGTGTGCATTAAGAGACCTACATTTATCAGCACTAAGAGACTTCATTTTTTTTTTTTTTTAAGGCGCCACCATCAGATGGTCTATTCCTGCATCACCATTATCAGCACCAGCAACATCTGCTAGCGACTGTAAGATTCTACTTAAACTTCTAATTATTACATTCAGAGAATTAGAAATACTTATTTGTTTTATTTTTACACAAGAGATATATGTGTAATCACCTTGTACTTACAGTTACTTTAAATATCGGCATTAAGATAATCTTTCTTTTTTTCCTTTTTTTTTTAAAGTACAAATGCTTCCAAGTTATTTTGAGAAAACTTTCAAAAAGATACAAGAACTCTAGAACGGTGTAGAGATCCTGCATCGGAAGGTGGACCAACAAAGCAATGTGGCTGCCAGCCATACACCTCCAGATACCTTCCTCTTTCCACTGCAGTAAGTTGATCAACTTAAACAATACTTTGGCAGAGGAGGGTACCAGACAAAGAATGGTAAGATGGAGGAAAGACTTTGTCAGTAAGGGCAATCCCAAGAGACACGAAGGAATAACCAGGAGTAAAAAGTAACCTGTTAGTGTTTACTGCTTCCATATTTGTTAAACTTGGTCTTACCATATCAGCTCACCCATTGTACATGCCATCTTCAGAAGATTCACAGATGGGATTTTTATACAGTGATACCTCGGTTCTCGAACGCCTTGACTTTCGACCAAATCGGTATTCGACCAGGAAATTGGAGAAAATTTTGCCTTGGAATTCGAACAAATATTTGGAACTCGAACGTCCGAGATGAGCCGAGTTGAGCCGAATGGCGTTCATTCGGCCCAGCGCGCCTTGCTTGCGTCATCAGTGACAATAACCATCCCCCTTCCCTCCACATTCATTCTCTCCTGCCATAAAGTTTGGTACAGCTACAGTAAATGAAACACAATTTATTGACTGTACAGTACATTTTTTTTTGTTTTGTTTTAATAAATACACTTTTATTTCTTATTTCTTGTTGAGACTCATGTTTTTCTACATATTATATACAAATTAGGCCAGTAAATAGGCATTTTCTGGGGCTTGGAACGAATTAATCCAGTTTCCATTATTTCCTTTGGGTTTCATTGCTTCGGTTCTCGAACAATTTGGTTCTCGACCGTCCTCCCGGAACGAATTATGTTCGAGAACCGAGGTATCACTGTATATGTATAAGGAGACTGTTGCTGATCGAAACATATTTTTGTTTCAGGTTTTGTATCTGAGCTATTTTGGTGGCCACACACCGAAAAGAGGCACCGTACCGTCTGCTGAAGCATCTGCTTGCTCCAAAACTATTTTATACAGCTTGGAATGGAGGAAGTAGAAACGAGGATTTAACACCTGGCAACATTTAAAAGCCACAATTTATGGTAAGTAGCATTCACAGCAGTTTTAGGAATTTGAGATGGAGATTTTTAAGCTTACCTTTCCAGTCACAAAGAGTGCCCTAAACACCTAGCTTGTCACTAATTTTAATTTGGCACTATTTGAAGAGCCCTTTGTTCCTGCAACTTCCAAGACACTAGTATTTGATTTACATTAGTTGCTGCAAAAAAAGTCCATATTTTAAAAATAAATCATGCCTTTGACATTATGCCACTAGCATGAATGCACAATTTTCTAAGGCCTAAGCAAATGATGTTAAGACTAATGTGCTTGCAAAGATAATTTCTTAGTGTATATTTTACACTTTTTTGGAAAGCTAACACCTATTTCTTTTCAACTCACATGAAATTGTTTTCTTTCTTTTTTTTTTGTCCAGAGCCCATACTGAAACGATACAACGATGTCACAATGGCCACTTTGGACAAGTATACAGGGGAATATCTGGCCATATCAGGTGACTGTAGAGGCCGCAAGAGGAGGGAGGGGAAAAAAAGCAACAAAGTAATTCGAACACTTCATCTTGATGTCATTTTGAGATGGGTGCTTGTATATATTATGTGTATTGCATGAGTTTTATACTTGGGCGTTTTATGGGCTTTTGGAGGGGCATTTGTAAATAATATTGATACCTTGATATGTATTTTGTGTTTATTCATTTATAAATCAAGTCAAATCAGACTTTATTGTCTGTCGAGGAGACCCAGGACAGAAATTTTTCTTCGCTCACAAGGGCAGGCATACATGCTCATACAGACATTTAACACACAGGAGTAAAGCTCTTTTGAGAGGGGTGCTGACATTTAGAACTGGTGTATATTTTATGTTTGTGCATTTTTTTAATCTTTAATGACAGTAAGTAGAAATAAAATGTCTATTATGCATATTTACCGTGTTCTCCTGGTTAAATCGTGATAAAAAATATGTGTGTCTGCTGGTTATGATAGGGAATAAATAATGTATCTTAATATGCTTTTTGATAGTATAGAACAACTTGCAAGTAAATATAGCTACTGTTAGTCTTGTTCTAATGACTTGTCAACTGAAGGACGTTTTACAGACCAAAACAACTGACAATGTTTTAAATGTATTGAACCAAGCTGTCTTCAGCTACAACACCGCATCAAAATAGGATTAATATATACCACCAAAAACATCATTGGGGCAATATTGGTTGAATGTGGGGTTTCTTTGGGCAATGCACGAATGGCCCAAGACTGGGATAAGATGGGCGATACATTAGTACCAAGATTCGACCAACACTTGCCCAATCTTGGGCCAAGAGTGGCCCAACTATCACCTCCCAGGAAGAGCCAATAGAGAGACCAAGGAGGAGCCCATATTGGTACCAAGGCAGACCAAGGATGCACCAAGCTTGGCCGAATCTCTGTGTGTTTGCTGGTAAGTATTTCATGCATTGGAGCGTTGTGTGTTTGGATCATGTGTATGTATTTGTGCCTGTGCGCGTGCGCTTGTGTGTGTGTGTTTTACACAGTTTGAATTAAATTTTCTAGGTTTTCGGTGTGTTTGTATGTGTGTTATTTTAGTCATTCAGTGTATCATCACTCAGTGGTCTGGAGAAGACAATGCAATACATACAGTATGTGAGTGAATTCTTGTCACGTTGCCCAGTGGACTTAAACCTCACGTGGTGGTGGGATGTCGGCCCTGTTGTCTGTTGACACTTGGCTTGCTGCCTGACCTCAAAGACTTGCTGACACCGACACAAGTCATGCATCTGTGTGGTATGTGAGTGAATTCTTGTCACGCTGCCCAGTGCACGTGGTGGTGGGATGTCGGCCCTGTTGTCTGTTGACACCTTGCTCGCTGCTTGACCTCAAAGACTTGTTCACACGGACAAGTCATGCATCTGTGTGGTATGTGAGTGATTTTTTTTTATTGTTATTAAACAAAACATAACAAAAACTACCGCACACATCCACTTACATAAATAAATCAACAAACATATCTTTGACAATCTACACAAATCTTTCTTCCATCTCATCATACCCTACCCTATGAAAGGACCAGCTGACTCTAGTAATAGCATAGATTGTAGTGGTTCGTCTTTAACTATTAGTTGTAGCCCACACAAATACCGATAGCTTTCAACATACATCAAGAAATAACACATATTTCAGTCAGTTCGCACATTTCAGCTGTACACTGAACTTCTACTTATCTATAAACTTATGACATTAGCTACATCTGAGGCATAGCTCACCCATATATTATCTTCACATATACAAATACCAAATCGGGGAAGGAAAACGTGTATTCACAAACATTTTCAAGTAGGTATAGGGTATCCAGACTATGAGGAGACTTAAGGGATACATGATTTTTCACAGATACAGAACAATATAAGTATGCATAACAAACAAGCAATATTTTACAATATACCAACATAAAAAAAACAAACATACACATAAATTAACAAACATTTTAAGAATACATTCATCTGCCCAGAGAAGCCACACAAACAAAGCAATCATAATAGAAGGCACCCTGGAGCCCATGTGTCATAAGATGACAGCACAATATTAATGTATATCAAGACATATGTAGTTTTTGATAATCAAGATTATATATATATGTATAGAATCAGTATTTAGTTTAGCTGACGAGTTGTTCATAGGGTAGCCAGTGTTTAGCAAACTTTTCTTCGGTTAATTTTAAACATGAATTAAATTTTTCAATTGAATATCTGTGTTTCAATATTTGGATAAAGGGTTCTAACTGGGGGATGACTTTTTTAAAATCTACAAGAATATATGTATGCTTTTGCCAGCAATAAAATTAAATCAAGTGCAACATCTGTCTCAAAGTTATTATTGCATCCAAACAGAATCAAATGTTCACTAAAATTTATCTTAGGAGCATTTGTACATTTGTCTAATATACACTTTTGTAAGTTTTTCCAAAAAACATTAACATATTTGCACTTCCAGAAAATATGCTGAATATTTTCTTTATCATCTCTGCAAAGGCTGCAGACATCATCCTCTTCTAGTCCCATGTGGAATAATATTACTCTTGTCGCCAGGATTCTATGTAACACTCTGATTTGAAGCCATTTTAATTTAATATCATTTATATTAGCCATTGCTTTTAAATATAACATGCCAATCAACATTTCTATTTATCCTTTTATCCCAGTTTAAGCAACAGTTTGGTATACATTCGTTAGATAACATTTCATCATAATATGGTCTTGCGCCTTTCTGTATTGATCAAATTATTCTTAGAGTTTTGTTTGTGTCATATGTAGAAGGAGATAAATCTGTTTTATTCATTCTATTTAGGTTTATGTATGTTTTTATGGCCTTTATACAATCATTAAAAGAGACAAAGTCAATGTTAACATCATATTTATTTTTAACAGCTTGATATGATAGAAAGTTTCCACTTTCATCTGTCAAGTGTTTAATTGAGTATACATCTTTCTCCACCCATCTTCTATATAGAATTGGCTTATTGCCAATTGTTATTCTATCGTTACAAAAGATAGGTTCTGACAAAATTTCATGTTTATCACATACTATATTCTCTCCAAATATCCTGTATGCTTTTAATACATCCGTCCAGAAGCTATTTTCATTTATAAAGTGGCAAACTGCAGGGCCCAGTTTGTCCAAATAACCTATTATTTTATGTGTAGACAGAAGATTTTTTTTCCAGCTGTGGTTGCTTTTCTTTATTTTCCGCAGCCATGATAATTTTAGTGCATTCATATAAGTTTTAACATCAGGTATGCCAGTGCCTCCATCCTGGATATTTTTAATGGATATTTTTCTATTAATTTTATCATTTTTTCCATTCCAAACAAAGCTAAAGATAGATTTCTGTATGTCATTTATAACAAGGTCTGGAGGGCTAGGTAGTAGTAACCAAAGGTGTACTAATTTTGACAAAATTAAGGACTTAAGTATTGCTCTCCCTAATGGAGCTAACTGTCTTTTTAACCATATTTTGTACCACATGTGAGTGAATTGTTGTCACGCTGCCCAGTGCACGTGGTGGTGGGATGTCGGCCCTGTTGTCTGTTGACACCTTGCTCGCCGCCTGACCTCAAAGACTTGTTGACACCGACAAGTCATGCATCTGTGTGGCATGTGAGTGAATTCTTGTCTCGCTGCCAATGCACGTGGTGGTGGGATGTCGGTCCTGTTGTCTGTTGACACTTTGCTCGCTGCCTGACCTCAAAGACTTGTTGACAGACAGGTCATGCACCTGTACATGTACCAGCAAATTCATTTTAAAAATGAAAAATGAAGTATTTATGTAAGGTTTGGTGTGAACGATAGAATGAATATTAATTTAATGTCCAAAAAAAAAACAAAAAAACGTAGGTTGTCCTGCATGTTCGTTATATTTAACATGGCTCCTACTGTGATAACAATATAAATATAAATAAAGAGAGTAAATAAGATGTGTACACAAGCAATGTCTATAAATACCTAATAAATGTCACACTAAGCTTCTGCACAGTTTTTGTTTCACACCTGAGATACCTGGCCACACAACAACACCATAACCACTGTGTAAACGTCAAGTAAGGATGAGTTTCATAAGATGATTCTAGATCCTCACCCACTGCCAGCTGCCAGTGCAGAGCTCTGTCTCAGACACTTGGACGCCATTGTCATATCCTTAAATTGTACCCTGTCTTTCTGTGTTTGTGTGTGTGTGTGCGTGAGAGAGAGTAACTGAGGGAGGAAATGTGTTTTTATACATTTGTGTGAGTGCTTCTATATATATATATGTCTCCGTACCTTGCGTGTTGCGGGGATTCAAGATCATGTTTGTGTGTCTGTGTCAAGGCTTCATGACGTGTGTGTTTGTGGGTTTGTTTGTGTGATTTAGTGGTCAGTACGTGGAAAACAGGGAATTCACTCCGGTATTTTCTGTAGGTAGGTTGCCCAGTCCATTATGTTCTCCGGTGATGAGGTTTTCACTGTCGTCCACGTCTGTGGTATGTGAGTGAATTCTTGTCACGCTGCCCAGTGCACGTGGTGGTGGGATGCCGGTGTCACGAGCTCACAAATTGCCGAGCCCAGGAATTGCTTTCTCACAGTGCGCAGGCGCAGAGGGGTCAACAGGTCATGTTTACCACTGACGGGTCATTTCCGCCAATTGCCTTGAGCCGAGGAATTGCCATCTCATAGTGCGCACTGAACAGTGTTGGTTTATTCGGATGTTTGAACTTTGCGAATTGCGATACTGATCTAAGCATTTTTTGTTGTTGTTGTTGTTGCTAACCATCGTTAAATTCTGGTTAACTATAATCTAGTTTTAGCGATGGACGAAGGTAAAATGGCTCAGTTGCGCGCACAAATGGAAAGATTACGCACTTTAATTCATCGCTACAAAAAAAATTCTGGGTTCCTGCGAATAGAAGTGAGAATACCATAAGCGGCATAAGGCATCAAGCAAAGCACTATATGTGCTGGAAGGCAAGTATTCTATTTATGATCTAATCTGTCACAATTATAGTATACGAAATATTATTACATGTCAGTTCTTAATGAACCAAGCATAGGAAGTCTAATATTTCATCATTGCTTTTTCATTGCATGACATCAAATGTTACTGACACAGTGGTATTAGGATCCCTTGCACATTCTTGGGGAGAGACAAAAACTTTATTTAATCAGATAAATTTCTTAGGACATAAGTTACATGCCCTCATGGCAAAGAAACACAGTTTTTAAAATCTTTTCCTATGCATTGTGAGCAGAAAACCATTTCATTGTTATAATTTGTGTGTATTACTTTCATCCAACAGATAAACGTCTTCCTATAAAGTGTTTTGTGTCTGTCTTGTAGGCGACAATATATTCTTCAATGACAAAAAGGACAAAATGTAATCGTTCTGTCATTTATTACCTAATATGTTGGATGTTTTCTTTGAAACTCTTGAAAGGATGTAAAGTCTCCTGTTACACTTACAAGGTCTCTAACTTGGATAATATTCTCATTAACCCATCGATATGCATAACATAATCTAACATAAACTCTTCAGAAGTTTTTGAAAAGCATTAAATATTTTTTAATATTGCTTATCCACATCTTCCCAAAAGAGATTTTGAACTCTGCATAATACTATTTGCATACTTGGCCCAAAATGTTTGTTATGTTTTTAAGTATGGAATGAATAGTCAGGAGAATCTTTGCTGTGGTGTTGTCTTGCTCGATTCTTTTTAACCATCTAGGTTTCATTGTTGATAGAAAGGAGTAAATGTCACACATTTTAAGCCCATTTATAGGGTTTACAGACTACTGATTTCTTGATTCTGTTATGTTTTCCTCCCCAAAGAAAGGTAGACATAATAAGATTTTTTGCACAAAAAGTTTCAGGAGTAGTACACTTGTGAAGTGTTGTCTTTTTCCTTTCTTTTCTTTGTGTTTCCCAGTTGAATGATTTGCTGCATAAGCACTTCTAATTGTTTGTGGGTTATAGCATGTTGCTTATGCAGTGCTGAATTTCCAGTGTGGGTTGCCATACACTATAATATTATGACCACACACACACATGTGGATGTAAATAAATTTTCTTTTTTTAGTGTAAGTGGTGTATGTACTTCTCCTACATTTATGTCAGACAATTTCCTTATGTGATGTGGGTATGGTTTTGTTAACATAGTGGTTCATTGTTTCAGATGGATCTTCTGTTTGTATAGGACTGCGCTGTGTACATGGATTTATTTGGCAATTTAAGCACAATGTGATGTGTGAGTTTGTTCAATAAAGAAATGGAAGTGAAATGCTGTTTTTTGTATCATGTACAAGTGTAGCACAGAGTGCAATAATTTACCAATGAGTGTTGAATGTTCATTCCCCATTAGTATGCAATACATTAATAATTTATGTCTGCATGTGTTGGATTGTATGTAATAAAATGCCCAATGCAAATGAGACATCACGCCTCAAACGCACTGATTACAAGACCGTGATTACTATTTCCACATAATACTATGCTATCTTATCAGTTGAAATAAAACCTAACTTAGTAAAAGTGCTCCACAAACTGACCGTAAACGACAAAACATTTCAATTGGTATAATATGAAAGGTGTATATTCATGAATTTAAAAATTGCACACATGGTCCAATGTAATGATAAATTACAACAAAGAAGACTTTCCACATAAAAAGGGTAAGAAACCATTGACTTCTAATTATAATAAAATCCTTTGCAGTGGACAGTCATGTTTGAAAGTAATGTGCACATGCAATAAAAGCCTTAGTACAAGAGTACCTTGCAAATGCATGTTTCCCCAAGTCATTCACACCTAGGATATTGATTACAATGCAAATCTTTAGCTCAAAGCACAGAGCTTTAACCAAACCTACATGCAGACAGGTTATATATATAAAAATCCCAACTAATTTTCTGTAGCACTCATTCTTTCCTTCCTCCAGCCCCATACCTGCATATGTAACAAAAGCATACTCAAACAGGATAAACACACCTTTGCTCTCTCTCTCTTCCTGTCACATACATTCTGTATTCCTTACTATTTATTCACCCTCCAAGGGGTACACACTCCCATCCATTGCAATGTACAATATCTCACATATACATTTTATTCATTTATCTGGCTCACCATCCTTAGTAATATCTTTACAACTTTCGCTAATATGCTGAGGGTCTTTTGATTTCTTTAAAGTTAATAATGGCTGGAATTTATAAGCATTTGGATTGTGAATATAGTAGTGTGGTAAATCATTTTTACACTAGTCAGTGCTTTACCCACAACTCTAGGGTCATAATCTGGGTACTAAGTCACTTATATAACAGCATGAACAGTAGAAGTTAAATGAAAACAATGAAACCTGTGTGTATTTTACAGAAACGTGTGGCAAAACCCTTGATGTTTCTTAATTCTCATTTGACTTAATGTGATGATGTATCACATGAGCGAGGGGGCCCGGGTTTATTCTATGTGCAGTTGTTTGGCTGGCAATCGATGTTGTGTGGGTTGGAAGCAATCAGAGAATCACTGTCATACATGATACACAACATAAATTTACAATTTAAACTAACAGCATATTTATTCCTCATTGTGAAATCAGCTCAATTGTCATTTGCTGGTAGAAAAAAATGCAGCAGTTGACATCATTTGCATTTTACACTGTTTACCATATTGTGATATCCCTAGTAGCATTTGAAGGAGAGGCCATATAGGACCCATGTGTGTCCCATATAGGACCCATATGAGCTATCTTATGACCATATGGGAAGCCTATATCGGCCCAACCGCCGAAAGCGCAAACAGGTCCGACCGTGGGCTGAGATGGGCTTCCTATATGGGAAGCCCATGTGAACCTAGATACCTAGATTTCCAGCTATTATTGGTAATTTTAGGTATTTTGGCATATTCTGATTTACGTTGTTTTTAAATCAGGATATGCCAAAATTCCTAGAAAAACCAATAATATCAAATGCATCAAAATAACCCTATAAATGCCAAACAAAAATGTTACAAAAAAACAAACATGATTTGTCGTTTTCTGATGTTTATTGAAATTGTTAATTAAAAAACTAATTTTAAATATGCAAAAATTGTACAGCTTTACTTGTCCTCCAATTCGTTCCCCACCCAGAACTATTTATCTGTGCTCAGGTGCCCTTTCCCTTCTGCCATTCTCTCAATCCCTAGCACCAGCTAACCAGCTAGAGATCTGCGTCTGCAGTTCTGCTTCAGTAGCTTGAGGGCAAGTTTTTCGTGCAGCATCTAAAAATAGAACAAATATAAGAATATGAATGCGTAAAAATAATCACTTAATTGTAGGTCACTGACCCTAATATCCAGAACATAAGGTGAAATAAAGAAAGGTACAAGCAAATTATATAGATATGTAAAGTGGCACAAAAATTTTAAGTGCTATAAACAGAAAGGAACTACAAGTGGAACTGCATTTGAATTTCAGGTAGAATTTCTATAGGCAGGAGAACTCTGGAAATACTGATTTCAAAAACATCCCAGTACATGGGAACTGTAAAGATGTCTATCAACTGTCATCTTAATTCATTTCTACACAAAAATTAACCAGCTGATTAAAGGACTAGACATTGCATAAACATATTGACTTTTACAGACAAATGAAATATTTTTTCTCAATGACTCATGAAAACAGATTCAAATATTTAAATACTTACCCTGAATTGTTTCTAATATGTAGGGGTGGTTCTTTAGTCCCCTCTTTCCCTTCAGACCATTGAAGTTGTAAGACCTGGCTAATTTATTTGAAAATAGCAGAGACCGTTTGTCCCTGACGATATGCTTTAAAGTGAATCCCCCACGCATTGCCAAATGGCATTCCTGGAAACAGACAATAATAAACATACATCATTTTTAAAATAAAACTTGCTGTGGGCAGTATCATGATACGTGTTATGAGAACTAGTATTATAAGACCAAATATGGATGAAAACCATTAAGGAAGTTTCATATTTATCTTTGTAACCAAGCTAAAGTGCTTACAGAAAATTTATTATCAGCTGTAATTCATGCCAGCATAACTATGCCTTTGTTACTTTTTAGTACTGCAGACATGTCATTTGTTCTATACAATAAAATGCTATGAAAACATTTAAAGGGAATAGCAAAATACACTTGACTCCTCCTTCTAACAAATCAGAAGGTTCCCAGTCACTTAATCCCCAGACACTTAATCCTGACGCTTCATCCTTAAAATGAATTTTAACTATAAAATTATGAAGCCGGCAAAAAATTTAATTGAAATTCAAATAATTATCTTCATATAAACATCACAATAAGTTTTACAATTAAAATAAATATTGAAATACATTAATAATATTCAAATTATACTATTAACTTCAACATCATTTGAACATCTACAACATTAGTTAAACTATTTTAATTGTAAAAGCGTCGGGGATTAAATGTCTGGGGATTAAGTGACTGGACACCAATCAGAATAAGCAAATTATAAAGATATGTAAAGTGGCATAAAAATTTTAAAGCGTTATAAACAGAAACAAGTGGAGCTGCATTTGAATTTCAGTTAGAATTTCTATAGGCAGGAGAACTCTATCCATAAACTGTCATCATAATCCCTTTCTACACAGTATTAACCAGCTGATTAAAAGGACCAGACATTGCATAAACATGTGTACATATTTTAAAATTTGCAATGTAATTCAACCACACTGAAATATTTTTTCTCAATGACTCATGAAAACACAAAGTCAAATATTTAAATCCTTACCTGAACTGTTCTTAAAATAAAGGGTGGTTCTTCAGTCCCTTCTTTCCCTTCAGGCCATTATAGTTGTAACACCGGGCTAATTCTGTTGAAAATAGCACAGACAGTATACCCCTGACTACGAGCTTTAAGCTAAAGCCTCCCCTCATCGCCAAATAGCATTCCTGGAAACAGACAAAAATAAACAAACATCCTTTTTATAATAAAACTTGCTGTGGTCAGTATCATGATACATGTTATGAGAACTAGTATTATAAGACCAAAATATGGATGAAAACCATTAAGGAAGTTTCATATTTTTCTTCGTATTCTAAGACCAAAATATGGATGAAAACCATTAAGGAAGTTTCATATTTTTCTTCGTAACCAAGCTAAAGTGGTTACAGAAAATTTATTATCAGCTGTAATTCATGCACCATAAACAATGCTTTTGTTACTTTTTAGTACTGCAGACATTATACAATATAATGCTATGAAAACCTTTAAAGGGAATAGCACACAGACACTTGACTCCTAACAAATCAGAATAGAGTACATACCAAGCGTGCACGTTTTCCTGGATCTGTCTTTAAATCCAACTTGAGACATTCTACACCTCTGAAGATTTTAAGGGAAACTGTAACCCTTGTGTCAGATGTCAGCTCCTTTTCTTGGGTTTGGCACTCCATCTGCGCAAGCCTATTTTTCAAGTCTTTCACGTCAGTTTTCATCTCTTCCAGAAGAGACAGTATATGCTGTACAGCTTTCTGTAGTTTATCTTGTTTACCTGGAACCAACAAATGCAATAGCAGAAAACATGTAAATAGTGATCCTTATTTATTTCAATTTTTTCACTATGGCAAAAGAAGCCTGGGATTTTTGCACTTCTAGTTATATTTCACAAAAACACTGTTCAAAAGTCTTGGCCGAGGGTAAGAACAAACAAAATGTTAAAATGATTATGAACAAAATGACTTCAAATTACCTTCCAAGGGGTTGGGGGTCCCTGTGCTGGCAGGATGAACACCAGACAAGGGCGCTGGAGGCGTGAAGGCAAAGGTGCTAATTAGATGTCACAAATCAAGACCAAAAGCACAGCATAAATTTCCCTTTAATATAATCACGTACTTTAGTCCCTTTCACTCTTATAGGGCAAAATCACAACCAAAGTTACACTGTTTGTGCCGTAATGACATGTATAGTGTTCAAACAGTTCATAAATTTTCTTCTGCACAAGAATTAATTATGAATATTAGGAATCAAAAAATAAATTGCACTTACTTAATGACTTGTGCAGGAGAACTGGAAGCATAGAACATGAGAATCTGGCTTTATAGCTCTAATTAATGAAGCTTGCATCTGGTTCAACAGATTGTGATGGCCAGTTGCACATCCTGTGACCACTTTCATCTTTAAATGCCAGCAGCCAGCTATCTAGAATAACAGTAAAATAAATTATTGACCATCATACAGTCATTACCATTTGTTGTAGAGAAAATGCCATTAAAGTTAATTTGTCCGAATCGATACTTTTAACGCTACTATACCAGTAAACAGAAGAACTGTCGAAATTCTGTTGCTTTCGAATGGTAAAGTTCGTGACCTACACTTTCGTAATCGCAATTATTTGAGGAAATTCTGACAGCTCCGAATTCTCTGCATCGCTAACGGCTAAAGAATTATCAAATTGCAAGCTTTCAGAACTGTTGGGCCTGATTTCTACTTCTCTCTGGAAAACTTGTGCATTTATTGCGTAAATGTGTACTCTAATCTTTCTTTTCTTAGCGTAATATTCTGCACTGAACTTGGAACTAAAATCTCAATAACTATGCTAATTTAGAGTATATAAATTATACATACTGTTATTGAAGACTCCAACACATGTATCAGTATTGGAATTGACGGCGGAAGAAGCTTAATTATAATTCCTGTTGCGAAAAGTGTAGAACAAAACTTTGCAAATGGCGCGCAGTTCCGATCACCTAGTACACCATTGGCTAAAAGTCACGTGCCATTATTAGGGGTTATGGCCCTTGGTTGGTAAGAGTACTCTCGCCCGTCAATATAGGTAACCTATATCGGGCCGATATAAGCCGAGATTTCGATGCGCATAGGGATCCCTCTTTCTGCTCCACTGTACTATATTGCAAATTTTGAGCACCCAATTTTTGGAAATTAGCTCCCATCTCTGGAGATCTGCACTGAAAAAGAAAATCATGGTGATCACACTGTGCATGAAAACACTAAATATTTATTCGTGACATGCTAAAGCATTACTTATGGACTGACTGATGCATAAATCTTAATATTGACATCAACATAAGAAGAAAAACAAGGTAATATTAGCAAAATTAAATTTTATTATTATTGTTAGACTTTTATTTTGCATTCAAAGTGGTTGATTATAATGCCTTCAAATATAAATGTGTCAACTTGTTAATTATTGCAAACATACTACTTTGAATTAGTTGGTAATGATGTCCAGTTTAAAATCCTGCTTCATGCTTTTCTCTCCATGTCTACTTTTTGCTTATTTACAACCATTCTTTTAAAAACCCAAATCATGTGACATTTTGTCATCATCTGGAAAGGTTTGTGTGCATATTAAACTATACAGTACATGTTCATAAACTTAAGTATTTTATTACATCTTGTAACTGTGCTTACTGTGTAGTGCGGAAATAAAGAATGAAACCTAAGTAGTCAAAACGACTGAATCACTTTGCTTGATTCAGTCATGGACTTCTATAAACGATCGGTCGTTCAGCATCGCTAAACGTCAAAAGCACATTACACGTTTCGTTCATATGAATTAAAAATAAGTCTGTGTGCACTATATTAATTAGCACGCTATAATACTATATAACGCCACGAATACAATCCTAGAAAAACAAATAACAGACGGAACACTACGAAGAAACCGACTAAGCGACGAGTACAAAATAAACCGGGGACACAAGTTCGTGATGATACCTAAAAAAATAGCAGACGAACATTTACAAAGAAACCGATCGACTAAGCCACGAATAACAATTAAAATGTAACTTACCTTTTTATTTTTGTAGGGGTGATTTATTATTGAGCTGCATCACAACACGTCCTCGATCCGCGAGTCTACCACACTTGACAATGTTGTTAAATTCAAGACATATTCTGTCCTAACACATGGGCAATTCCTCAGCTCGGACACGTTCTCATCTCACGGAATATCAAGCCCACAAATTGCCTTGTCTGCGCATGCGCACCCGTTGACCCCTGCGCCTGCGCACTGTGAGATGGCAATTTCTGGGCTCGGGCAATTCCTGAGCTCGCGACACCGGCCGTGTTGTCTGTTGACACTTGGCCCTCTGCCTGACCTCACAGACCTGTTGACACCTGAGCTTCATGCATTGGAGCCTCCTGTACTTCACGTATGTGTGGTGGGAGGAGCTTGCACGCTCATGTTGTGAGCATCGCTGCTGTCGTTCCTGTACGTCATGTATGTGTGGGGGGAGGGGCTTGTATGCTGATGTGAGCATCGCTGCTGTCGTTGGTTCTTCACTCTCTCCTGGTATATATCTCCCTCTCGACACGTGCAGACTACCAGCAGTTGTCAACCTCTCCTCGTCTCAGACGCTGCTTTCCTCGGGATATCCTGCCACTAACAGCATTCTTACAAAGACCATCTCCGGGTGAGTTATTTTAATCATGGTGTGTTTAATCTGTAACTTAATTATTTTACTCACATTGTTTTGATGTAAAAGTGAGTTATGTTAGTAACTGTGTCTTCGATCTCAAGGTGAATTTACTTAGTCCCCGGGTTTTATCTGAAGAGGATTTATTTTAGATACTCTATCGTGGACTTAAAGACATTTTTGTCATTTTATGTTTGACTATGGGTGAGATATTTATGTCACTGTGTATTTAAAGTAAAGTAACTTATTTCTGTCACGAAGCGTCTCCCATATTAAGTTCGGTTAGTACATGCACATGGCATATCCCCGTCAAAGGTCGCCTGTTACCGGAGCAAATGGAAATAGTTACAAGAGGCCGCTAGCAAGTCATCCACACCTGAAGCCTCACGGTCCTCCCACATCTACCCTAACACATTTCATTTCCCTCTTCATATTCTCTAATTCCTTATTCCCCTACAGAGCGAACTCACATTAATAGGAAGACCTCTCTTCAATATTCAAAATAACAAAACAAATCTCTTTTCTCACAGCAAAATAACTTAGTGAAAGGAACCGTAAAAAACAGGAAATGAAAGAGTAATAATGTCGGCATAATTCACATTGTACTAATCAAAGTTAGATAAAATAATCGGTTATCTAAGACGCCATCTTAGCCCGCTTCTGACAGTTTCTTAACGCTCGAAACAGTCGCTGAGAGAAAGATGCTTTCACTGACACACACTGCTTTCAATATTCCGTGTAGACTGTCAGGTGTGGAGATGGCAACTGTTACTACTGTATTGATGCAGTCGGAGATGCTCATCCTGCTGTAAAAACAAAGGTCGCAGCCACCCGACCTTGTCAAGCACGCTGACATCGAGGTCTTTGTGCCTAATTTACTATTTTTGTCCAAACTTTCCTCTCTGTACTTTACACGAGTCCCGTTGCCAGTTATCACCAGTCACCAATACAGTAAGAAGCACCTATACTGGGTTCAGATCTCGTCTCGGGGTCGCGGCTTCTTTTCTGCATGTGTCATTACTTTTGCCGCCATGTGGTCTTAGCTGCTGCCTCGGCGTAAACCGCTTTGCCCTCTCACACCTGACAACATCGATAACATGTAGGAACTTTCGAGCGGCCTTTGGTGAGGAGATGTCAAAACATTCAAGAAGATCATCAAGAGTCACGTGATCTAAATGCTCTGAATATTTACCTCCTTTTCATGCCGCAATCAGCAGCAGTTGACACGGGAGATAAGAGGTTGCTAGCTGGAAAATGCAGCGTCACGTGACAAGAATCCTTTGTCCAAGATCACCGCTGTTCTATATTGTTTGTTGTATTATACATTGGACGTTTAGCTGATGATCTGACCCCACCTGGCTGTAGGGTCATGGTGATTGGAGATGTCAGACACTGTGCATCAACCATTTAGTTTGTCATCCTCTATCTACACAAACAACTAGGGTCAGCTCCATGATAATCTATAATAAATACACATGATTGAAGAGCTCTCTGCCCCTTTCTTGCTCGTATGTGACGGGATTTATGGACTCTACCTGTTGGATTGAGCTGCAGTAAGATGAAATGTATTTCTTATATAAGTACAGTTCACTCATCACGAACCTATACTCGTCCATCACCACACACAGAAACTTTAAAAAGGATGCTGTAACTTTTACTTTTCTTCTCACATCAAACAACACTCGATATTCTTTTCCAGTTTTTGATGGCATCAACTTTGCAGCCTGATTACTCGAGAAACAAACAAATTAGATGATATTCATATAATAAACACATTTTTAACATTAATGTCATCTCAAGCCAATGTGACGTATAGGCACACGTGATGCATAGTCTCGATAGAAGTCACGTGGGAAATACTTATGCAAACTACACTAACATGGTGACCACCGGGTTCCATCTCAGTTCCTGCTACCGTCCGTCTCGACCTTTACCACCGGCACTCCACACCATCATCGCTGGGCGATCGTCTGCTTGTTTTGTCAGTGAAGTTTTGAGAACAGAGTTTAGTCTGCTGTCTGTGTCTTGTCTTTCTTGTCTCCTCTATACTTTACTGCTTATGGCAAGCGCTAGGCCTGAAAAGGTGAACAAGTGAGGGATTTGTGAGTGATTGTCATAAGAGACATCAGAGATAGGCGTGAACACCATATACATCAAAAGCACAATTTGCAGTTCTTGGAGAAGGTCACGAATTCACATCTTAGGGAGATTTAGCTTACATCACAAGTGGCCCATACACACCACCATCACTATAATTCTTTGGTTTTCCAATTGTCAACACAAGCTCAATCATACACTCACATACTTCCTTTGTGTTTGAGATGATTTGTATTAAGTCACAATGTTACAGGCAGCTTTCAATATGCCCGCTCATTAAGGGAACTATGTCTTTACTACAGACTATCATAATAATCTTCTGGCGATTAGAAATAAACAGATGTTTCATAAAGGGAACGACTGGGACCTTAGTTACCAACAGTGATAGTAGAGTGGTATTGCAATGGTTTATATTCTACCTGATATAAGTGGGATGTAAGCCAATGTCCCGAGAACCACATCCAATCTCACAAATGTACTACAAGATTTCACGAATGCAATACAGTTTCGTTTTTTATTGCTAAAGCCGTAAAATTGAAGGTGATTACGCCAGGTATAAACAACTAATTTGTTTACCTTTGTCTGCCAGTGCCATCAAATTACTGCCAGTTGGCGGTGTCAGTCAGAAAAAAGCTCAAACATTTTACATGGGGAGGGACTATAGAACTGTAGCAGATGTCGCTGATTTTCTAAACTAAATGATGAGAATCGAAAATATAGAAGGACAATATCCATTACTCTACTCAGAAGGTCTTGATAGCTCATTAAGTAAAATATACCAATAGATTAACCTTTTGATAATATATTTTACCATCACTCATTGCGATGATCTGTGCGACTACTCACCGCTGTTCCCAGTGAAATACGCCGTCACATACTCTGTTCATTGTCTTGTCTACAAAGACAAAACACCGCGACTATATATTTGTATCATTAAAAACCTTAAAACCTGGCAGGTTTGAGGGAGCGGTTCTCCGCAATTTTTGTATTTTTATTAGTTTGCTGTGTTTTTGGTGCCCATTGGTTAGCCTGGTGCTTTTTTTTTCGTTTCGTCGTTGCTGTGCAAGACTATTTGACTTTGGTTTCTTCTGCGATTTCGGATTTTCTGTCGACTTCTGGTCTTCTCTGCATAACGGGTTTTTTTTTCCCTGAAGATCTTGAAGATCACACAAGTCAGTCCTTTGCTTTCAAAATGTGTTCATGCAGTTTTCCTCTGTTTTGTGATTTCATCATTGCTCTATTCTGCGTTGCTACTGTATGACGACACTATGACGACACTATGACGACACTATGGCTTTCCAAGCTGTAGATCTGAACTCAGGGCCGTTGAGATCCAGTACGGGCCCATGGCAGACGACTTGCTAAACTGCCTGATTGTACACCAGCAAGTCAGCCTTACCATTGACATCACCTTCCCACCATTGTGCAGATAACAAGACCCTGTTTTCCTGCTCTGTGAACACTGAGGACAGGCTGTTGCCACACGATATTTCAGATACAAGAGCTTTTCTCGGAGTTTGCTTCTATGGCGGACACTAACAGTCCTTTGCGCAGCTGCTACTAACACTGGCAGCTGAAAGTCTCAGCCGTTCCACAGAAAGAAGTGCAAACTATTTGTAGTTTTGTGTTATTTGTGGTTAATATGGGCGATCACTGTAGATCTAACGGTGATGACTCCAGATAACAAGGATCGATGACATCGGTACCATTTTGAGCATATACTGAGAACATCTTAAGACTATGAAGGAATATTATCATATTATACAATGACAAAGGGGATCGTCGCTTCACTTTCTTTACTACAACTCAAGTTCGCTGTGACAGTGAGTGAAGCACGCGAGAGCGATCGACATCAGCCTGTAGATCAGTCAGTTCGCAGAATGCAACACAAAGACACTTACATCATGCGGCTTGTAGATGTTGATCACAATCATCAGAGGGGGTCATCGTGCAGTTTGACAGTGTGGCCTGTATGGATCAGCTATATACAGGTCACAGAGATACGACCACAGTGCATGTAGCTCAGCACTCGTCAAGAGGACTGACGACTGTACTGCAGGGCCCAGCACCTGATGACCTTACCCTTCATTTTTCCTACACTGCCCATGTGATCATCTGTTTTTCCTTCTCCTGATTTGTGGACCTGTGTTTGTGAGTAGTGGTCATGCGCTTTGCAGCAGCAGATCGTTCGCTCACAACTGTGGTCCTTTTTTAGCCGTCCGATCGTTTGATTCTAACTTTCCTTTTGGTTTTCTGCAGCTGATAATGTGGATTATTTGGTGTACTTTTCTGTAACATTTCGGCGCATTGAGCGTTTCTCAAGGATTCGGATTTTGCGCGTTATAAGACTCATTCATTCATTCATTTCCTCCTTGCATGGTAAACACTTTAGTTATGAAAACCTTTATTGGACGGAGTAGGGGCGTGGCCTGTGGTAGTGTGATTGTGTGTGTGTGTGATAGTGTGTGTGTGTACGAGAAGGCGAAGCCAGTACGAGGGTTTGTGTCGTGAAACTCTAGGGGTAGGAGCACGTGGAGATGGTAGAGGCTATGATTGCCGTCACCCCGGCCTATCACACTCTCACTTGTCTGGTGTAGACAATTTTGAGCGGCCCTCGCAGATGTTTACTGTGGCACTTGTTTACGCATCCCACATGGAGTAGTGTAATATTGTCATGAACCAGCCTGGTTCAAGGCCAGAACAGCAGCTGAAGCGGGTGTAGATAATTACAGGTGGGCCGTGGTCAAAGGAAGCGGACAGCGAGAGGAAGCCTTTCTGTCCGTTTCTACTTGACAGGTCGCCGTGATTGATAGGGGCGATCGAGGCCAGAGTAGGGAGGTGTCAGGCACCAGCTTGGTTCAAGGCCACGACAGAGCCAACGCGGGTATAGATAATTACAGGTGGGCCGCGGTCAATGAAAGCGGACAGTGGAGGGAAGCCTCTCTGTTCGTTTTCATTGACTTGACAGGTCGCCTTGATTGATGGAGGCGATAGAGGCCCAGGGTAAGGGGGTGTAAGGTGTAGTAGTAGAGAATAGCGCGGTGGTCAGTAGTGGCCTTAGTACTAGAAAGATAGCGTTAGAACCGGGTAGGAGGGGTGGCGTGTAGTCACGTGCCCTCGTAGTATATAGTTAGGGTTAGATGGGTAGTCGAGGCCTTTCCCCAGAAACATCAGCAGAGACTACCATCTCTGAGCGTCGTATAATGTAAGCAGCAAGTCTGTAGGGGGCCCGTTCCACCGAACGTATCGCGCTACTTGCTGGCACTTACAGTCTGGAACCGTGAGAGTGAGAAAGGGGTCTCCGTCCTCGCAGACGTCAAGAAGGAGGTACACCGTCAGAACCGGCTACAGCAACTCTGCCACCCGTTGTCTGGGGCAACCGCTGGGGTAGTGATTGCTGTTCCTGTGTGCCTCTGGGGTCTTGGACGTCTGGAGCCGGTGCCGGACCACTGTCGCCTGAGATCGTCGCCGCATCTGCGTCCGTAGCCTGGGGCAACCAGAGGAGCAGCAATGCCAGTGAGCTAGGGACAGTGCGTCAGGAAACTCACTCTCAACGTCATCGCCATCGTCATTGCCAGGGGCAGCGGTGTGTGACTTGTCAACTCAGCCAGTAGTGACAGTAGTGTGCCAAGGCAGGTCTGTGGCTGTCCACTACTGGTTGTCTAGAGGCAGTCCATCGTGAACGACGCTGCCGTGAAGAACTATTCGAGACTGAAGAACTGTACGCTCCAGGGGGGAGCGTTCGTCATACGAAGATCCAGAGATTAGAAGGAAAGTGTGTTTGTTTCATTTTGTACTCTTTGCATTGTTGTGACTCGATGATAGTCTGCGTATTCATAGCCTCATATTGCGTCACGTGTCAACCTAATTTGCTTTGTTAATTTTCTTATTAGACTAGGTGTTGAAAAACTATAATTAGTATTTTGGGGGAAAAAATGGTGTAAGGTATTTTTTAAGGACAAGCAGATGCTGAGAGAAAAATCACAAAGATATCAAGACATAGTTATAAGGCTAATTTCATTAAGAAACTGTCAGGAGCGGGCTACGATGGCGTCTTAGATAACCGATGATTTTATCAGACGTCAGCTCGCTGCTTTCATCTTCCCCTGTGATGCCACGCGTCTGCACGTCAGACAACGCACTGTATGCTCATTACCGTTGTAACGACTAGAGGGAAGATCATTTTGTGAAGAATAGTAAAGAGAGGAAGAGGTCTTTTGGTTTGTTGACTGCATTTTCTAGAGACTTGATTTTTAATTGATTGTAGTTTTGTTTCTTTACTGTTAGTAGATTTCTGTCAGCTTTTCTGTCACTGCTATAAGCTGTTCTGTCTTCCTGTATTTTCTTCTTTGTACCCTTTCTTAGACACTGCTAGTCACTTTTTGTCTGTACACGCTTTATGAAATAATGTATCAAAGGGAGAAGCATACCCTATTGTGTTGTAGCAAGTTATGTTACTAACCGTTTCTCTTATTTATTATCTTATTATCTCTTGAATAGGCTGTCTTTCCTACATACCTTTGTTGATTACTATTTGTTGTCACTTTTCACACTGTGTCTATTGTACTTTATGTGTTCATGCATGCCAGACACACTAACCTAGTTTTAGTCTAAAGCTTTGAGTTATCGCTTCCATTTGTGTATGTTTCTGCGAATGATATTTGCCAAATATTTTATTATGAATTTTTAAAAATATTTTAAGTAGAAAATATTTTGCTGATTTAAATTAATATGATTTAGAAATATTATACAAGAAAGACTCACGAAACTTCTCGTTGTTGCATGTGCTTAATAGGTGGATACAAATGCTGCGATTCTTGTTATTTCTTCTGTGCGTGTCTCGTGTCCTGGCGAAGGATACAGAAAGGTAAAACGTGTTGACTCTTCTTGACTTTTAGCTTACAATACATGCAAAAGGTTTACCAATCATTAACAAAATGAAATGCGTAATCATTTGTCAGTCGTCAAAATAATATGTAAATAATGACAAATATTAAAATAAGAATTGTTTAAGTGACATGTTTCACCATAGTCTATTGTCTCACACTGCTTGCTTCACTTCCCGGAGCGCCCGGTCTTTCTGTTTGTTTGTTTTTATGTATGTTAACATTGAATCTTTTACTTGAGGTATCATGTGATGTCTGATGTGCTATGTAATGGTAACACTGGCAGACAAACAATTTAATGAAAAGGATTAATTAAGATGTGTTGTAGTGCGTGATATTGAGGGCATACAGTCGCCAGCGAAATGTCTTATGAGCATCAGTCCCTAACATGTAATAAAGTATTGCAACTGCAATAGTTTGGGGCGCTAGTGAGGTGGTCCTGCACAGGCCAACTCCTTGATGCTCGTGAGTCAGTTCTTTCTCTGGCAACACTGGCATCGACCCCTTCTAAGGTACCTTGAAGGACAGATTTTGACATAGAGTCGTGTCGGGTCACGTGGCCAGACCTCACCAGCTCACGTGACTTGACTATTGCAAGAAGAGCTTCCTGCTGTCCTACGAGTGCTGCAACCGAGATTCGTACCAAGTCATTATTTGTATGTTCCCTGTACAAAATCACCAGTAGTCCTCTCAGCCACATGTTCTCATATTCTCCTCTCCTTATCGGCAAGCAGAGTACATGTTGCACATTTGTAATGCAAGGTTGGTACTACAAGGGACCTGTAGAGATTTTAGTATTAAACCTAATTTTATGAGTGCACCAGACCAACCATTTCCGCTTCTGTTGTTGCGGATACCTTTGGTGGAGCTGTAGAAGGTGGCGTCTAAGTACTTAAAGCTTCCTAACTCTTCAAACGGCATCCCGGTCATCTAGATGTCTGCTTTACCGTGCTAGTCTCCATTGTGTGTTCAAACTGTCTGTATGTCTCATGGTAAGATCTTTGTTAGTGACTGGTATCAGTAGCACGCAAAGCGTGTATTATACAATATCAATATACCATATGGTCTCTTATTGTGAAAGAGGAGTTAAAATATTAAACATTATTGTAAAAGGAACATACAGCCCTAATGAGACAATAATTAAAAAAAATCTATGGTCTAAAAATTCATAAGGTATATGTTTGACAATCATGGATCTGAGGAAGTCCTAGTTTTTTGGGGGGAGTTGGGGGTGTTAAAGTAAAAAAAAAATTAATACTAATGAATTATTAATAATTTTAAAACGTAATAATTCTAGATGCCAAGGGAAAGACTGCGAGATAAAGACCTGGCACAATAAAAACTGCAGGACAAACGACGATTGCAATCAGCCACTTGCCGTTTGCTATGAAAATCAGTGTCGGTGTGACCCAGGGTACTACTACACCACAAACGATACGTGTACTAGCAGTGAGTAGACAATGGTTCTGTGTGGTATGCTTGACCGCAACAAACTTGACTTTATTCTCGGCTTGTTAAAGTTAAGGAAGGAAGAGGTTTTATATGATTTTCGCATTCTTTAAGGAATAAATTGTAAAACAATGTAGCCGCATTTAGATAGACTGAAAAAAGTAAGAACGAATAAAAGATAACAAGTGGACCGACAAATAAAATTAGAAATTTTTTAACTTGATTGTGGATGTTGTTCGAAATCAAAATATAGAAGAAGTAACTTCAACTTAAAAAGTATGTAAATTATTGCTTACCACAGTTGTTTATATTAGCATGCAGCACAGGCGAGTTGCAGAGCAACTTTACAGAGTATCCTGACAGCGCTATACGTGGAAACCACCTTGATCGCATTAATGGAATCAGTCTGGAATACTGCAAGGGCAGGTGCCAGACCCTTAGGCGTTGCCTCACCTTTGATTTTAAAGGTTTGTATGATAGTAGACTAAAATTATCTTAGAGATGGCAGGTGACTGTGTACTCTAGAACTGCTAAAGTCTGCTTCATGTGTGCTGCCCTGTGTTCTATATATAGAACTTTATCATGAAAATCAACGAAAACCACGTTAAAAATGGGAACAATGTTGAAATATTTAGTCTCTTTATATTTGTATACGCATACATAAATAAAACAAAAAACATTTTTAGAGCATACTTAACGCCCCATAATCTACAAACAATTTTTTGAATGCAAAAGGTACTTAATACATTTAGTTGTGATAAAACAAAGTGTGTGAAATTGCATTGACTTATAAATCGCTCGTGTGGTAATTAACTTAAGATAGATGTTTGCTTTCTTTAGGAAGAAAGTGTAAAGGTAAAATGACGCTAAACCCACGACTATTTAGTTACTACTGCAGTGGAGTGTGAATGTACTAGACAACATATAAAGAGATAAACTCCTGTATTTACTAGAGACTTCCACTTTAATTCTGACCGAATAAAAATAAGAAATGGCTCAATCGTCCACCAATACATTTGTTTTCTTTGCTGTACTGGCCTGAAATGATGTTCAAAAATTTGCAGGTGCGCTAGCATAAAGAAATAAATAATAATGTTATGAACCGCTGCTAATTTAAAATTGCTACCTGCACAGTTTGTGGTACCAAGCCCTGCACACAATAACTTACTTTTACTTTTTAAGGTCACGGAATATTTACTTAGTGTGCAGCTAAACAATACAACTCTTCTGTTCTACTTCTATGCGCACCTATCCATCATTGAATCTTTTCAATTTGAACTGTAGTCACACCTCATCCTTGAGCAATACTAACACAGTCCACATCATGTTTGTCATTTGTCAACCACTCCTTTCTCCACTTTTTCCGTTTATTGCTTCTTCCCTCCTCGTGCTTCTCTGCTGACTACCGACACTTGTAGTTCTTGTTCTCTGATTCTTCCTTTCGTTTCGTACATTAGTTATTATGAGTCATCAGTCATCTTCATCATTCTGTTCCTTTGCTGTCCGTGTCTTCTTCTGTCAATCGCTAAGACCATGTCACTTTGGAGCGGGAGTGTGAGCTATGCAAACACAAATTTATTATTATTTATTCTTCATTCAGCTATCTTGCAACTTATGTTTATCTATCTTGGCACTCCATGCATACAATTGTACTTGCATAAACCTTGAATGGCAAGTGATTTATGTAAATCAGAAACAAATATCGTGACTTTTTAAAGTCTCAAGCTCAAATACAACGATCTAGAAATGTATAGAACTTAGATAGTGGGTATCTTATCTGATATCTCATATTTATAAAAGAGAATGCTATCTGTGAAAATACACTGCCATTTGTGGGAAAATGTATTCTCATCGTAATCATAGATAAGTGCCTAGACCTCTTCAGCACGCCCTGCAGCTCCAGATTCTGAGAAGAAGACATCCAGGACTCTAGTATCAGGACTGTGGACTGACAAAACTGGTGGAGTACAGCAAACCCGCTTTATAATTATTGTAAAACTAGTGTGTGACAGGCACGCTCCTCGCAAGACAACAGTAAATAATTACAAATATACAACTACGTACCGCGCATTCTGCTGAAAACGTTTAAGTAATAGAATAACCTTTCGGGAAAAGTTCAGATAATTTGCTTTAAGCCTTCCTTGTTCAAAATGTCTTGCATCATGTTCAGTTATGTCTCTCTCTCTCTAACTGCTGTGCCAGCCAATGGAGGTCAATGTCGGTTTCATAATGTCACCGCTCGTGAGGCTCCCTCAGACTGGTCTCCTAAGACGAGTACAGGCTGGACCCACTACCAGAGATCCTGCAAGTCCACTTTGGCCACAGACGACAACTGGTACAACTTACTGTGTAATAGCAGGATCAACTGTCCAGACCCGAACAGCGACTGCTTGTCAGGCAGATGCTTCTGTCAATTAGGCTTCAACTTTAATGAAGCCATGAAGAAGTGTGTTACAAGTAAGTGAGAAGCTGTAGAATGATGAGTAGTACTCACCTTGTCCCCAAACGTTGTATACCGTCAGTTTGTCTGTTTCTTACAGTCAAGATACCCTCGTAAGTTGTTTAAAGTAATTATTTTCATCAAACAACTGTCAGATCAATGTTTGTTCTAACATTTCAGATTTAAAAAGTGTGGCATTCACTGTTTATTCATATGCACGAGCTAACGGTTTTCTTCCTTTCTAATAATTGTAAAATAGCAATTAACCTAAGATACATTGGTTTTAGGGTTAATACACTGCACCACAGAGGGTAATGTATCGATGAAAAACATTGCAGCTGCCATTACCCCATATCTTTGTGTCGAGACGACGTGAAAGTCATTACTAACTGTCACTTTATTACTTGAGAAAAAAACTGAGTGTAAAGGTTAGAGGAGGAAGTGGCTGTGAAGATGAGAAGGCAGAAGGGACATTAAACCGGAGGAATAAGAATATGTACACATGGCAGTCAGATTTTTGTAGACATAGAACTAGAATTGTTTGTGGCTAGTGTTACCAGCGGTCACAAGTTTGACTGTCTTGTAGGCGTGCTAAAGACTTGGCACAATGCAAGTTGCGGGACAGACGACGACTGCGATGAGCCACACGGCGTGTGCTACAAACGTGTCTGTCGGTGTCACCCCGGGTACTACTACACCACACAGGATACGTGTACTAGCAGTGAGTAGACAATGGTTCTGTGTGGTGTGCTTGACGGAAGAAACTCGACTTTGTTCTCGGCTTGTTAAAGTTAGGGATGGAAGAGCTTTTATATTATTTTCGCATTCTTAAAGAAATAAAGTGTAAAACAATATAACGCAGGGATGCACAACATACGGCCCGCGGGCCATATCCGGCCCTCGACGCGGTGCCATCCGGCCCGCGAAACTTCTGCCCACAGTGCAGGAAATGGGCATGTTAGTAATAGTAGAAGACCTTAAAAAAACGAAAAAAAAAAAAAGGGAAGAGAAGTATTTATCCCCACGTAGGGGCGTTTCCCAATCTTTTTTTGCGATGGACGTACATTTCGATTCAGTGCTCCGACTTGGTGTCTGTACGATGAGGCCGGACATTCAGAAGTTGGTTTCGGGAAAACAACTTCAAATATCCCACTAATTACTACATAATTAATGGTAAGTACAACTTGTTTCTAATAAAAAAAAAATGTATCTGCTCTATTTTTTTTTCTTTTTTGTATTTTTGCGGTGAAGTGGCCCGCGACACGGCTGTCCGAAATGGATATGGCCCGCGACACGGTTGTCCGAAGTAGATATGGCCCGCAGGCCGAAAAAGGTTGGGCATCACTGATATAACGCATTTAGACAGACTGATTAAAAGGAAGAAAGAAAGAAAAAAAATTATTAGGAATTGATTGACTTGATTGTGGATGTCGTTCGAAATTCATTAAAATATAGAAGAAGTAACTTCAACTTAAAAAGTATGTAAATAATTGCTTACCACAGTTGTTTATATTAGCATGCAGCACAGGCGAGTTGCAGAGCAACTTTACAGAGTATCCAGACAGCGCTCTACGTGGAAATCTCCTTGATGTCATCAATGGAATCAGTGTGGAAGACTGCAAGGGCAAGTGCCAGGCTGACAATCGTTGCCTCACCTTTGATTTCAAAGGTTTGTATGGGAAAAAGCCTTGAAACATTGATATACTATATACCACACTGAGAAAAAGACATCCAGCACTCTGGCATCAAGACTATTCAATGACAAAACTGGGGGAGCATAGCAGGAATGGACAAAACATTTCACTTTATAATTATTGTAAAACTAGTGTGTGACAGGCATGCTCCCAGCAAGAGAACAGTAAAGAATTACAAATATACAACTACGTACCGCGCCTTTTGTTGAATACCTTTAAGTAATAGAATAACCTTTCGGGAAATGTTCAGATAACTTGCTTTCAGTCTTCTTTGTTCAAAATGTTTTCCGTCATGTTCAGTTCTGTCTCTTTCTCTACCTACCGTGCCAGCCCATGGAGGTCTCTGTCGGCTTCATAATGTGACAGCTCATGAGTCTCCGTCAGACTGGTATCCTAAGAGGAGTAAAGGCTGGACACACTACCAGAGATCCTGCAAGTCTACTTTTGCGTCACACGATAACTGGTACAACTTACTGTGTAACAGTGGGATCGATTGTTATGACCGAAACAGCGACTGCTTGTCAGGCAGATGCTTTTGTCAGTCAGGCTTCAAGTTCAATGAAGCCGAGATGGAGTGTCGTGCTCCAAGTAAGTGAGAAGTAGTAGAATGATGAGTAGTTTTCAGTTTGTCCCCAAACGTTGTATACCGTCAGTTTGTCTGTTTCTTACAGTCAAGATACTCTAGTAAGTTATTTAAAGTAATTATTTTCATTCAACAACTGTCAGATCAATGTTTACATAATATTTCGGATTTGTAGCATTCACTGTTTATTCATGTCTACGGGCTAACGGTTTTCTTCCTTTCTAATAATTGTAAGATGGCAATTAACCTAACATACATTGGTTTAAGGGTTAATGTACTGGTACACCACAGAGTGGAATGTATCGCTGCAGAAGATTGCAGCTGCCACTACCCCATATCTTTGTTGTCGAGACTACGTGAAAGTTGTACTAACTGTCACTTTATTATTTGAGAAAAAAACTGAATGTAAAGGTTAGAGGAGGAAGTACCTATTAAGATGAGGAGGCAGAAGTGACATTAAAGCGGAGGAATAAGAATATGTACACATGGCAGTCAGACACTCGTAGACACAGAGCTAGAATTGTTTGTGGCTAGTGTTACCAGCGGTCACAAGTGTGACTGTCTTGTAGGCGAGCTGAAGACCTGGCACAATACAAGTTGCGGGACAGACGACGACTGCGATGAGCCACACGGTGTGTGCTACAAACGTGTCTGTCGGTGTCACCCCGGGTACTACTACACCACACAGGATACGTGTACTAGCAGTGAGTAGACAATGGTTCTGTGTGGTGTGAATGACCGGAAGAAACTCGACTTTGTTCTCGACTTGTTAAAGTTAGGGACGGAAGAGCTTTTATATGATTATCGCATTCTTAAAGAAATAAATTGTAATAGAGTATAGCCGCAGTTAGATAGACTGAATAAAAGGCAGAAAAAATGAAAGGGAACACTTTGGCGGAAAAAAAGCTAGAAATTTGTTTACTTGATTGTGGATGTTTTTTGAAATGCGTCAAAATGTCTAACATTTAACTTGGTCTTAACCAGTATGTAAATAATTGCTTACGCAGTTGTTTATATTAGCATGCAGCAGAGGCGAGTTGCAGAGCAACTTTACAGAGTATCCAGACAGCGCTCTACGTGGAAACCACCTTGCTAGCTCGGATAGAGTCAGTGTGGATGTCTGCAAGGGCAGGTGCCTGGCCGACAATCGTTGCCTCACTTTTGACTTCAAAGGTGTGTATGGGGAAAGCTTGAAACATTGGTATACTAATGATGTTAGAGTTGGAAGGTTACTTGTGTACTCTAGAACTGCTCAAAGTTCTGCTTCACGTGTCTTGCGCTTTCTATTTAATAGCACTTTATCATGAAAATCAGCGGAAATCCTGTAAAGAAGCGGAAATGTTGAAATATTTAGTCTCTATATATTTTTATCATTTGTAGATGCCTACATAATAAACAGTACGAAAAACAGTTTCAGAGCATACTGAGCGCCCCATAATCTACAACCTTTTTTTAATCAAAAGGTCCATATATCATTTAGTTGTGATAAAACGAAGTATGTGAAATTTCATGAATGTATAACAATGCTCATGCGCTTAAATAACTTTTGATAGTGTTTGCTTTTTTAGGAAAGAAAGTGTAAAGGTAAAATCACACTGAACACACGACTATTGAGGTACTACTGCAGTCGAGTGTGAATGTACTACACCTCACATAAAGAGATAAACTCCTGTGTTTACTAGAGACTTCCACTTTAATTATGACGGAATAAAAGTAAGAATTGGAAGAATAGCTCAATCGTCCACCAATCAACTTGTTTTCTTTGGTGTAGTGGCCTGAAATGATGGTCAAACATTTGCATGTGCATAAAGAAATAAAGAACAATGGTATGAACCGATGCCAATATAAATTGCTACCTGCACAGTTTGTGGCACTCAGTCCTGAACACAATGACTGACTTTTTGAGGTCACGGAATGTTTACTTCGTGTGCAGCTAGACAATACAACTCTTCTGTTCTACTTCTATGCGCACCTATCCATCATTGAATCTTTTCAATTTGCACTGAAGTCACACCTCATCCGTGAGCAATACTAACACAGTCCACATCATGCTTGTCCATTTCAAATCACTCCTCCACTTTTCCGGTTTATTGCTTCTTCCCTACTCGACTTCTTCTGCTGAAATCCGACACTCTTTGTTGTTGTTGTTGTCTGATTTCCCTTTCGTTTCGTACATTAGTTTTTATGAGTCATCAGTCATCTTCATCATTCTGTTCCTTTGCTGTCCGTGTCTCCTTCTTCTTTCAATCGCTAAGACCACGCTACTTTGGTACGTGAATATGAGCTAAGAAAATCACACATTTATTATTGGCTATTTTTTCTAAAGCCATCTTTAACTATATCTTGGCACTCCTTGCATGTTCTTGCATGGACATTGAATGACAAGTGGTTTATGTAAACTAGAAACAAGTATCGTAACTACTTAAAGTCTTTAACTCAAATACAACGATCTAGAAATATATAGAACTTGGATAGTGTGTAACTTGTCACACTTATCTCATATTTCTAAGGGCAATGCTATTTAGGAAACTACACTGTCATTTGTGGGAAAGTGTGTTCTCATCGCTAATCTTTAATAAGTGCCCAGACCTCCTCAGCACGCCCTGCAGCTCAGGACACTGAGAAAAAGACATCCAGGACTCTAGCATGAGGACTATTCAATGACAAAACTGGTGGAGTACAGCAGGAATGGAAGAAAAAAAACCAGCTTTATAATTATTATAAAACTAGTGTGTGACAAGCATGCTCCTAGCAACAAAAGTACAGAATTACGAATATACAACTACGTTCCGCGCCTTTTACTGAATACATTTAAGTAACAGAATAACCTTTCGGGAAACGTTCAGATAACTTGCTTTCAGTCTTTTTTTGTGTAAAATGTTTTGCATTCTGTTTAGTTATATATCTCTCTCTTCCTCCCGTGCCAGGCCATGGAGGTCTCTGTCGACTTCATCATGTGACAGCTCTTGAGTCTTCCTCCGACTGGTCTCCTAAGACGAGTAAAGGCTGGACCCACTACCAGAGATCCTGCAAGTCCCCTTTTGCATCAAACGATACCTGGTACAACTTACTGTGTGACAGTAAGATCGCCTGTCCAGACCGAAACAGCGACTGCTTGTCAGGCAGATGCATGTGCCATTCAGGCTTCAAGTTCAATGAAGCCACGAAGAAGTGTGTTGTTACAAGTAAGTGAGAAGTAGCAGAATTATGAGTAGTACTCACCTTGTCCATAAAGATTGTAAAACATCAGTTTGTCTGTTTCTCACAGTAAAGGTAATCTAGTAAGTTATTTAAAGTAATTATTTTCATCCAACAACTGTCAGATCAATGTTTATATAATATTTCGGATTTAAAAAGTGTAGCATTCAATGTTTATTCATGTCCACGAGCTAATGGTGTTCTTCCTTTCTAAAAATTGTAAGATGGCTATTATCCTAGGATACTTTGGTTTAATGGTTAATACACTGTAGCACCACAGAGTGGAATGTATCGCTGAAGAACATTGCAGCTGCCACTACCCCATATCTTTGTTGTCGAGACTACGTGAAAGTCGTTACTAACTGTCACTTTATTACTTGAGAAAAAAACTAAATGTAAAGGCTAGAGGAGGAAGTGGCTGTGAAGATGAGGAGGCAAAAGTGACAATAAAACGGAGGAATAAGAATATGTACACATGGCAGTCAGACACTCGTAGACACAGAGCTAGAATTGTTTGTGGCTAGTGTTACCAGCGGTCACAAGTTTGACTGTCTTGTAGGCGAGCTAAAGACCTGGCACAATACAAGCTGCGGGACAGACGACGACTGCGATGAGCCACACGGTGTGTGCTACAAACACCTGTGTCGGTGTCACCCCGGGTACTACTATACCACACAGGATACGTGTACTAGCAGTGAGTAGACAATGGTTCTGTGTGGTGTGAATGACCGGAAGAAACTCGACTTTGTTCTCGGCTTGTTAAAATTAGGGATGGAAGAGCTTTTATATGATTTTCGCATTATTAAAGAAATAAATTGTGAAACAATATAGCCGCATTTAGATAGACTGAAGAAAAGGAAGAAAGAATGAAAGGAAAAACTGTGGTCGAAAAAAAATTTAGAAATTTATTCAGTTGATTGTGGATGTTGTTTAAAATGCGTCAAAATGTATAACATTTAACTTTGTCTTAACAAGTATGTAAATAATTGCTTACCACAGTTGTTTATATTAGCATGCAGCAGAGGCGAGTGCAGAGCAACTTTACAGAGTATCCAGACAGCGCTCTACGTGGAAACCACCTTGCTAGCTCGGATGGAGTCAGTGTGGATGTCTGCAAGGGCAGGTGCCTGGCCGACAATCGTTGCCTCACCTTTGACTTCAAAGGTGTGTATGGGGAAAAAGCCTTGAAACATTGGTATACTACAATGATTTTTGAGTTGGAAGGTTACTGTGTACTCTAGAACTGCTAAAGTCTGCTTCACGTGTCTTGCGCTGTTCTATTAATAGCACTTTATCATGAAAATCAGCGGAAATCCTGTAAAAGAAGCGGGAACAATGTTGAAATATTTAGTCTCTATATATTTTTATCATTTGTAGATGCATACATAATAAACAGTACGAAAAACAGTTTCAGAGCATACTGAGCGCCCCATAATCTACAACCTTTTTTTAAATCAAAAGGTCCATATATCATTTAGTTGTGATAAAACGAAGTATGTGAAATTTCATGAATTATAACAATGCTCATGCGTTAAATAACTTTTGATAGTAGTTTGCTTTGTTTAGGAAGAAAGTGTAAAGGTAAAATCACACTGAACACACGACTATTGAGGTACTACTGCAGTCGAGTGTGAATGTACTACACCTCACATAAAGAGATAAACTCCTGTGTTTACTAGAGACTTCCACTTTAATTATGACCGAATAAAAGTAAGAATTGGAAGAATAGCTCAATCGTCCACCAATCAACTTGTTTTCTTTGGTGTAGTGGCCTGAAATGATGGTCAAACATTTGCATGTGCATAAAGAAATAAAGAACAATGGTATGAACCGATGCCAATATAAATTGCTACCTGCACAGTTTGTGGCACTCAGTCCTGCACACAATGACTGACTTTTTGAGGTCACGGAATGTTTACTTCGTGTGCAGCTAGACAATACAACTCTTCTGTTCTACTTCTATGCGCACCTATCCATCATTGAATCTTTTCAATTTGCACTGAAGTCACACCTCATCCGTGAGCAATACTAACACAGTCCACATCATGCTTGTCCATTTCAAATCACTCCTCCACTTTTTCGGTTTATTGCTTCTTCCCTACTCGACTTCTTCTGCTGAAATCCGACACTCTTTGTTGTTGTTGTTGTTGTCTGATTTCCCTTTCGTTTCGTACATTAGTTTTTATGAGTCATCAGTCATCTTCATCATTCTGTTCCTTTGCGTTCCGTGTCTCCTTCTTCTTTCAATCGCTAAGACCACGCTACTTTGGTACGTGAATATGAGCTAAGAAAATCACACATTTATTATTGGCGATTTTTTCTAAAGCTATCTTTAACTATATCTTGGCACTCCTTGCATGTTCTTGCATGGACATTGAATGACAAGTGGTTTATGTAAAATAGAAACAAGTATCGTAACTACTTAAAGTCTTTAACTCAAATACAACGATCTAGAAATATATAGAACTTGGATAGTGTGTAACTTGTCACACTTATCTCATTTTTCTAAAGGCAATGCTATTTAGGAAACTACACTGTCATTTGTGGGAAAGTGTGTTCTCATCGCTAATCTTTGATAAGTGCCCAGACCTCCTCAGCACGCCCTGCAGCTCTGGACACTGATAAAAAGACATCCAGGACTCGAGCATGAGGACTATTCAATGACAAAACTGGTGGATTACAGCAGAAATGGAAGAAAAAAACAGCTTTATAATTATTATAAAACTAGTGTGTGACAAGCATGCTCCTAGCAACAAAAGTACAGAATTACAAATATACAACTACGTACCGCGCATTTTACTGAATTCCTTTAAGGAATAGAATAACCTTTCGGTAAATGTTCAGATAACTTCCTTTCATTCTTCATTATTAAAAATGTTTTGCATCATGTTCACTTATATATCTCTCCCTACCTCTTGTGCCAGCCCATGGAGGTCTCTGTCGGCTTCATAATGTGACAGCTCATGAGTCTCTTTCACACTGGTTTCCTAAGACGAGTAAAGGCTGGACACACTACCAGAGATCCTGCAAGTCCACATTCGCCTCACACCGTACCTGGTACAACTTATTGTGTCACAGCGGGATCGATTGTCCTGACACAAACAGCGACTGCTTGTCAGGCAGATGCTTCTGTCATTCAAGCTTCAAGTTCAATGAAGCCACGAAGAAGTGTGTTGTTACAAGTAAGTGAGAAGTAGCAGAATTATGAGTAGTACTCACCTTGTCCATAAAGATTGTAAAACATCAGTTTGTCTGTTTCTTACAGTAAAGATAATCTAGTAAGTTGTTTAAAGTAATTATTTTCATCCAACAACTGTCAGATCAATGTTTACATAATATTTCGGATTAAAAAATGTAGCATTCAATGTTTATTCATGTCCACGAGCTAATGGTTTTCTTCCCTTCTAAAAATTGTAAGATGGCAATTAACCTAAGATACATTGGGTTAAGGATTAATACCCTGGCGCACTACAGAGGGAAATGTATCGCTGAAGAACATTGCAGCGGCCACTACCCCATTTCTTTGTTGTCAAGACTACATGAAAGTCGTTAATATCTCTCACTTTATTACTAGAGAAAAAAAACTGAATGCAAAGGTTAGAGGAGGAAGTACCTATTAAGATGAGAAGGCAGAAGTGACATTAAAGCGGAGGAATAGAGATATTACACATGGCAGTCAGACACTCGTAGACACAGAGCTAGAATTGTTTGTGGCTAGTGTTATTAGCGGTCAGCAAGTGTGACTGTCTTGTAGGCGAGCTGAAGACCTGGCACAATACAAGTTGCGGGACAGACGACGACTGCGATGAGCCACACGGTGTGTGCTACAAACGTGTCTGTCGGTGTGACCCCGGGTACTACTACACCACACAGGATACGTGCACTAACAGTGAGTAGACAATGGTTCTGTGTGGTGTGAATACCGAAGAAACTCGCTTTGTTCTCGGCTTGTTAAATTAGGACGGAAGAGCTTTTATATGATTTCGATTCTTAAAGAATAATTTAATAGGTAGCCGCTTTAGATGCTGAAGAAAGGGAAGAGATGAAAGCAAACTCTGTGGTCGAAAAAAAAAGTTATCAAATTTAATTTGTTGATTGTCGATGTTTTTTAATATGCGTTCAATGTATAAATTTACTTGGTCTTAACAAAGTATGTAAATAAATTGCTTACCACAGTTGTTCTTTTATTAAAAAAAGATGTAGAGGCGAGTGCAGCTGCAACTTTACAGAGTATATCACACGCGCTCTACGTGGAAACCACTTGCTAGCCGATAGAGTCAGTGGGATGTCTGCAAAGCAGGTGCAAGGCTGACAATCGTTGCCTCACTTTGATTTTAAAGGTGTGTATGGGGAAAAGCCTTGACATTGGTATACTAAATGATTTTGGAGTAACAGTGACTGTGCAGTCTAAAAACTGCTAAAGTCTGTTTCTCGTGTCACTGCCTGTTATTTACGCTTTAAAAATAAAATCAGTGGAAATCCTGTAAAAAACTGAAACAATGTTGAATATTTATTTCTCTAATATTTTTTATTATTTGTAACGATCCCCTACATTAATAAACAGTACGAAAACAGTTTCAGGCATACTTAAGCACCATATCTCTAAACTTTTATTATACGGTCAATAATACATTTAGTTGTGATAACTTATAGTGTGTGAAATTGCATGAATTTAAAAATTTCTGAGTGCTCAAGTAATTTTGATGTTTGCTTTCTTTAGGAGGAAGTGTAAAGGTAAATCACAACTGACACTGACTATTGGTTACTACTGCAGTGGAGTGTGAATGTATCACTCATAAGAGATAACTCCTGTGTTTATGAGACTCCACTTTAATTTACCGAATAAAGTAAGAATGGAGATAGCTCAATCGTCCGACCAATAACTTGTTTTTCTTTGATGTATTTCCTGAAATGATCGCCAAAATTTGCAGAGTGCACTTGCAAAAAAAATGGTAACAATGTATGTATGAATTCTCTCCCGATGACAATATCAATTGCAACCTGCACAGTTTGTGGTACTAAGCTTGCACACAGAACTTACTTTGACTTTTTGAGGTCACGATTTACTTCTGTGTGCAGCTACAATGCAACTCTTCTGTTCTACGTTTCTATGCCACATATAATCATCTTGAATCTTTTCAGTTTGCACTGAAGTGTCTCCATGAGCATACTAACTCACAGTCCACATCATGTTTGCTTTTCACCCACTCCCTTTTCCACTTTTTCCGTTTATTGCTTTTCCTTTCGTCCCTCTGCTGACTATCCGACACTCTAGTTCTTGTTCTTGACTTCTCTTTCGTTTTCTTAATTCATTGGTTTTGTGAGTTCGTTTTCTCGTATGTGTTGTGGGGTTCATCTTTCGTTTGCTGTCGTGTCTCCTTATTCTGTCAATCGTAAGACCACGCTACTTAGGAGTGTGAGTATGAGCTATGCAAATAGCACATTTATTAATATTTATTCTGACTAAAGCTGGCTTGGTCCGGTGGCGCAACAGTTAGCGCTTGTCACCAATACAGTGAGAGTTGGCTTCGCTGAGTTCATTTCTCGTCTCGGGCACGCTGTCTCTCTCGTGGAATCTCTTTCAGGGCTGGCTGCATTGCAGTAATGCCTCCGTTGCTGGCCGGTGTAAACACAATCCCCCACCGTTTACTAGCCATCTTCAATAACTATTTTAATCTGTCTTGCATTCCTTGCTATGCTGTTCTTGCTGAACATTGAATAACAATGGTTTTTGTAAAACAAGAACAAGTATCGCGCAACTATTAAAGACTTTAACTCAATAACGATCTAGAAATATATAGAACTTAGTGTAACTGGTCATTATTTCATATTTCTAAGGGCATGCTATTTAGAACTACACTGTCATTTGTTGGAAAGTGTGTTCATCGCTCATCTTTGATAGTGCCCGACTCTCAGCACGGCCCTACACTCTGGACACTGAGAAAAGACATGGTCGAGCTGAGGCTATTCATGACAAAACTGGTGCTCGATACAGCAGAATGGAGACAAAACCCGCTTTATAATTATTGTAAACGTACCCCGCACGTGTTGACAGGGCACGCTCCTAGCAACAAAGTACAGAATTACGAAAATATACAACTACGTACCCGCGCATTTCTGATTCCTTTAAGACATAAACAGGTAACTTCGGAATGTTCAGATAACGTTGCTTTCGTCTTCTTTTGTAGAATGTTTGCAACATGTTTCAGTTGTCATTTTCTTTCTCTTCCTCCCGTGCCAGCCCATGGAGTCTCTGTCGCTTCATAATGTCACCGTCTTGTGTCTCCTCAATATTCCTAAGACGCGCAAAGCTGGACACCAGAGATCCTGCAAGTCCACATTCGCCGCCACCGCGTCTCACCGTACTGTACACTTACTCTCTCTCTGTGTAACTCGTCATTGTCAGACCGAACAGCGACGCTTGTCAGGCCAGATGCACCGTGCCATTCAGGCTTCAAGTTCAAATGAGCCATGAGAAGTGTGTTATTACAAGTAAGTGAGAAGTAGTAGAATCTAGCTCATTTAGCTATCAGTACTCACTCTTGTCCCTCAAATTTCGTTGTATATCGTCAGTTTGTTTCTTAAAGTCAGATACTCTAGGAAGTCTTTGTATTTATTTTTCATTCAACAAAAACGTCATCTAATGTTTACATAATATTTTGGATTTTATAAGTTTTAGCATTTTCATGTTTTTATTCATGTCCACGATTTTGTTTTTCTTTCCTTCTATAATTGTAAGATGGATTACCTAGATCATTGGGTTAGGGTTTGTATAACTGCAGTGCCTAGTAGCACCATGAGGGTAATGTATCGACGGAAATTGCCGATGGCTATCTTATATATCTTTGTTGTCTAGACTTATTGAAATTCGTATAACTTACTTTATTACTTTTAAATCAAAATTGAATGTAAAGGTTATTAGGATGGAGTGGCATGAAGTAGGAGGCAAAAAAATGATATAAAAGTGAAGGAATAGGGTATGTAACATCGTTCATTCAGATTTTTTTGTAGACAGAGAGTAGAATTAATGGGTGGCTAGTGTTGGTGGTCCGCAATTATGATATTTTTCAGAGTGTGTGCACTGTGTGTTGCATGCACATATAAAAAGTTTGCCCGAGGAGCTCCAGCTTTTCCTTGACTGTTGTGATTTTATAAAAGTTGTCCAAATGATTATTACACAGTACTTGTCCCGATTGTTCCATAATGTCG
>NC_037600.1:20676458-20826027 GCF_003073045.1 Pomacea canaliculata
AAATGTAAGTAGTGTGACCAGATCACAACAATGTATACATAGCTGATCTAGCTGTCATACCGTCCACTGTAAAAGATACTCAATTCTCCCGACATCTCGACAATACCGCTCCTATGAAGTATTATCCAGCAGTGCCAGTCATCAGCATGCACTCTCAGTTCACACCACACAAGCACTTGTCGGTACAGAAGCCGTCGAACAGACGATCGAGAGTTATATCCACGGTCGGGGATATTCGTCGTCACGGATGTCGCGGATGTTCCCTCGAACTGTTGACCGGCGAGTTTAATCCATGCAACTTCGTTAGAGAAGTTGCCAATTTCGGCGCTACCCCTTCGGTAGGTGTGTCGTTGATGCAACAGTGGTAGGGTCTGTCCTGCAACACAGATTTACCACTGCATGCTGTTCCTCTCACGAAGATAAAGTCCAGCAACAATGGATCGCAGTGAAGTCGTCTGCTTCGAGCTCCTGGTGTCACTATGTCAACGTCTCTATTGTACTGAATCGCTGACTAAGATTTCTTCTTGCGCGACGTCCGTTGAACTACGACGTGTATCAATGCGATCGGAGTACTTCTTTTTTCAGGTATAGCTCAAGCTCTGACATGTCCACGACGGATTTCAAGAACCCAGATAACAACATCTCGGTATAACAGGATGGCAATTCAAATACGTAACTTCGGTAGGTACTCTGTATTTTAGCTATATCCGTCTTATTCTACCGGTTGGTGTTTATACGGTGGATAAGGTCCGTCCTTTCACCACTCAACATCAATTTTCCACCTTGCATGCATACTCAGGAAAGTAAAGTCCACACCGAGGTTCGCGAGCCGTGAATATCTGGCGGCATTGCAGCGTGTAATTTCACCATGGTTCGAGCGGCAGTCATTGTCTCGTCATTCACGTCACTGTATCACCAGAACACCTTACACGATCTCAAGAGCCAGCAGTCAGCGAGGGTCTGGTCTACGCTCAACGACTAGCTGGTCCGCTCTAACTGATCCTGGGAAACGTACGTGTAGTCGTGCCAGTCTAATGTTATTGTGCCGCTGTGACTCGACGGTTTCTCAATAGTAAGCCGACTAGCTACGGGTAGGACTACGAGACGATACTGCTGTTATGGCCGTACGCACCTGGCGAACGGGACTCCGTGCCCATCGTGGCCGACCGCGCCAATCACAATCTCTGTACGCGGGTAGTCGCCATGGCTCCCACCTTCATTTGACGGCAGTCGACGGTAGGTTACGCCTTTGTCAGCTTCGTTACGTTTAATTCTCGTTGGCCGAATGGACGTAAACAGACTGATCCTCCTTGGAGATTGCGTCAGCATTCGCGTGACTTCTCTCCCCTTGATATCAGAGATAATACACTAGAAAAAAAAATAACATTCGTTCCTTGATATCGTCGAATCGTTAAACCCACCAGTGCTCCTTTTCACGCCAAAAAATTATCAAAATTTTGGCGCTCACAACCGAGAGAACACCATCTGGACACTCACTCAGGTTTAAACAGCTGACTTTAGATCGCAAGGCCGGTTCGTTCAAATTGTTATTGTCCACCAGCAAACAGGAAACGGTAAACTTACATCCAGAGGCATCACGAAGACAGGCAGATCAGTGCATTTCAACTGAACTACCTCGAAAACTCAGTCACCACAATGAGACATCACATAAACATTAATGACCAGTTCATTCATACACCTCCTGACGAGCCGGTGGGTCAATATATCGAGACGTCACAACCTAAACAGACAGGCCGTACAATCAAGTTGACACAATCTAGGCAGGATAGATGAATCATACCTCCAGACGACACCATCGGAACACGCCAGTCAATTACAATCCGCTGACACAAGCTGGACATACAGTGAGCACATTCAAGCGGGCCCACCTGTACATACCAAGTCAGTACAAGCAGACAAACCAAATGTACAATCTCGGTGGCGGACTAATGGTGAGGCTTATGTGCAACCTGATGAACGAAGAGTATTAGATAGTTTTATACCGATTGAGCGACACCTGTTGAGCAGAGCAATGAGGGTTTTTGTCATGATCCACGGATGCTTCTTTAGTTGTGTGCACTGATCCATAGATTTATCCATAGATAAAAATCTGACACCCCAATCACTCCATGGAGGCCTTCAGAGTAATGTTCAATCACTTCTGGAAAAGTTTTGAGGTTACACAAGTCCAAATGGCAGCCGTTTCCATCTGTAACGTCCGTATGAAGTCTGGAATGTTGTCAGTAGACTAGATTCTTCATCTAGATGGACATGCCAGTTAGGCCATCCGTGAGATCGAGTTTGGAGAACAGTTTTGCTAAGTTAGTAGAATATCTTCCATAACAGGCAGGGGATACCATTCTCGCTTTAGTGCTTTGTTGGAGAGGACGAGGTCTAGTGTATACCCGCAACTTTGCCTGACTTCTTTGTCGCAAGGACCATCCGGCTGACCCAGTCAGTTGGTTCGTCCACTGGTGTGATTACTCCTCTTTTCGTCAGTCTTTTCAACTCGTTGCTGAGCTTGTCCTTCATTGCATGAGGTACCCGTCCACTAGGGCTGTGACAGGTGGAACAGTCGGGTCAACTTCAAGGTGTATAACACCAGGTAGGTTGCCTTGGGCTCACTGAATAGATCTGGATGTCCAGGATGTGAAGAATCGTAAGTTCACTGGCACAGGTGACTTCTGGTGTCGTTGTGACCTTGTCCACACTCTCAAATTTGCCATATGTTTCACAGTGATTAACCCCATCTTTTCAGAGGTTTTCTTTCCCAGCAAGGGAGTGAGATTCCTTCTCAACAACACAGGAAGCTGAGATGGTAGGACTTTCCTGTCATGGGGTTCTTAACTGTCAGTATGGTTTTCCTCTTAGGGGCAAGAGATGTGCCATTGTAAACAGTTAATTTAGTTTTGGTAAGGTGAGATGGGCGCATTTTGGCATACTTCTCAGGGAATGACGTTGGGTACACTAGCGCCAGAGTCAACCTTGGACATGCAACTTTTGTGCCGGCAATATCATCCTTGCCTTAATCACTTTATCTTCTGAGTTTTTTTCTTCAGCCTCTTGGTGCCGACAGAGCTCACCAGTTCCTCCTCTGATAAGAAAGAGAAAGCAGTCATCAGTATGGGAGTTGGAGGATGGATTCATCAGACTATATGTTGTGTGTTAGCACAGTATAGACGCTTCTTTCCTTTTCTGTAAGACTTCTTGGGACACCTGACAGCAAAGTGGTTCTTTCTTTGGCATTTACAGCATGTCTGACCCAAGCAGGCAGACTTCCTTCTTCATGGCGTGCTTCAGTGCACAGAACTTGCAGGTGGGCTTGGAGTGGTCCCTTTTGGACCTGGAGATAGCAGCACAGGCCTCATCAACAGGGTGAGTATCAGATGTTGTCAGAGCAGCTCAAATTTCAGAGATTTCAGCTGTTTGTGAGTAGCCTCCGATCCACGGCATATGTCAATGCAAGACTAAGAGTAAGCTCAGCTTCTTGCAGCAGGTGCTTTCTGTTTCATTGTCCCTGAATACCTAGAGCAATGCGGTCTCGCAGTAGAGAATCTGCCAGATAATCGCAGTGGTTACAAGTCTTCTGTAAAGTACGTAGAGCTGTGATATAGTCTTCGAAACTTTCACCATGTTGTTTGTTTCTAATGTTGAACATATTAGTGTTCGTAAGCCTCATTGGTCTTCCCGATGAAGTGATCATCGAATGCGGCAATGATATCCGCAGCAATGTGGCCTTCTCGCAGTTGCATTCCATTGTAAATAGACAGGCCGTCAGAGCCTACAGTTGTGTAGGAATAAAGCCTTCACATAGCATCTTCAGCATGGACACGAGAGATTAATACAGTAATTGCTCTACATCTGCTTGAAGAGCTTCCAGGACTCCTTTGTTCCAGGTGACTTGAGGTGGTGGAGGCTGCACCCTGTGTCTGTTGCGCCTTACAGCTTGATTCTCCGCCATATTGTTTATCGTGGCTTTCCGTCGAGTCCCAAAATATGAGGAATGCACAGCGAATGGAGTGCAGAAAAGTCCTCTGCTTACAATCGCCAGTTGCACAGGACTCAAACAAACAACCCGCTGCTACCATGTTATGTTTGGTGGCTAACTTGTGACAAACAAAAGATAAATACTCCGAGGCAAGCTGCTGCTCTTGCATATGTATTTGTAAACCCAGGCACAAGAGAGGTATAAGGTACATAACCATAATATCGTAACAGCAATAAAAATCTTTACTCAAGTTTGGTTGATTGTCATGACCTCCACTCGGACATGCGCATTCTTACAAATCAATAACACGAGATCACTTCAGTTTGGGGACGTCCCTTCCCGACGTATACTTAATAAGCACTAGAAAAACATCAAGTCTAATAAGAAATACAATATATTTTACAACCAAGCAGTCCAGGCAATAAACAATTCTACACACTCAAAAATAATGTCAATCTCACAACCGCACACAGCAAAATGAAAGCAGTAACTACGACTGCACACAGGTAGGTCAGCACTCTTGTGAAGTAGTTACTAAAACTGCACACACTCACGATGTTCCTCAGTTGTGTGGTCTGGAACTCAGCCAATTCGGGCCCCCTTTTAATGCTGTTAATCTCCTCTTCCAACCCCCCAGGAAGAACTGGTATTTCCACTGAATCATCATCGTATCGGCTATCAAAAAAGTCACATTAGCCAGGTGTTCACTTGATTCCTTCTTGGATACTTCTGATGGCACGATAAATCTTCGGGGGCACATCTCTTCCGAGATAAGATCAGAAAAAAGCCATGGGTTTATCGTCATTGGCCTGTCCACAGTTAGCCGTTTTGCTTGTACCTGGGACCTTCATAGCAATCGGTGGTTCTCGTTTGTGATATTTGCGCAACATATTAATGTGCATAACCCGGTCTTTTCAATGCATATGAATCACGTAGTCTGGGTGACATTCTCGGATGACTGAAAAAGGCCCTTTCACTGCATGAGTAGTTTATTCGTGGACGTAGGTAACATTATTAGCACTTCGTCACCCACCTGTAGAGTTCGTTGTTGCGTTTTCCTGTCATGGTAGCGTTTATTTCTTGCCGCCGTCCTATGGCTATTCTCTTGAGCCAATTGATAGCTTTCCCTGTAGTAGATTTCTCAACTCATATATGTATTGATACACAGGTTTTGCATTTTCATCACTGATTCCTTCTCTGTCCAAGTTGTGATAAGGAGGTCAAGAGGTCCCTTCGGTCGTCGTCCGAAGACGAGTTCGAATGGTGAGAAACCTGTACTTTCGTGAGTTTTCTCTCTGCAGGCGAATAAAAGGACAGGAGATACCGATGCCATTCTCGAGTCTGGCGATGTATCATCTTCCACAGCATATTCAATATTATCTGTTGTCCAGTCTTCGTGTCGAGTGATCGTTTAGGATTCCCACAATCTTTCGTGCACACTCCTTGTTGTCCTCTTTACCCGACTCTCTGACACCTATGAATTTCAAATTGTTTCTTCTGGAAAAATTCTCTGAAGAATCCATTTCTTTCTCTAGTTTGTTCAGACGTGAGTTGGAGTGTGTGTCCCTTATATTGTTTATGTCCCGAGAATTTTGGTAGAGTGTGTTTTCACTCAGATCATTTTTTAAGTTGAGCTCTTTTTCGTTCAGCTCAGTGTTGATTATCATCTAGCTTTTTTGATAATTTTTCGAAGTTCTCACTTTGCTTCTTTAGTTGTTCCTCGATATTTTTCTCCAATCTTTGGTAAGAATTTGTTGAGCGTTCAGTTCGTGCATAGGTCCTAGATTTAGTTCAACATCGCCTCTAGCAGTGAGATAAAATAGAAAAGAATGACACAACGGAGAAGAGGGTTTCGTGGCTTGAGTCCCTTGATTCGTTGCTTCGCAATATCGGCCTTTTTCCGTAGAAAAGACCATCAAGACCGTGCTAAAAAGTTCGGTCTTTATTCGCAGCTGGATCGCATCCGCCGGCATGTTCCACAAAGTGAGAGAGAGAAAGGATGACAATGATAATTACTATTCTTTATTAGACGTAGCTTGAGCCTCTACTGATACAGGTGTGAAAATATATTAGTACTCGAAGAGCAGGACCATTCAAACCTCGTAGTATTCTGCACAATAACATGTACCGTATATGTCTGCAGCCTGTTGGGCTTTCCAAAGCCTCGGGAAATCCTTGGAGAGACTAAAGGTGAGAATGTGAGGCAGCTCACAAGCACAAATCACTGTCACAGGTAAACTTCCTGTTTCGGCTCTTGCGAGAAAACCTCAGAACTTCATGAAGGTCCGTTGCAGAGACATGCAACGAATTTCTTACAAACCTATCGTATCTCTTATTCCTCAGCAATAAACAATTCACCACCATATATCGATTAACTGTTATAAAACATTATTTGATCCTATGGACGATTGCAAAAAACATGTCCAGCCGCCATCTTGAACAACGCTCTCACTCTCACTGAACAAGAGATGCAGTTTCGATCCCTTTCGAACGATTTCCGCAGAAAATTTTATCTCAAAATATCACCTGTAGTAAAATGAACATGTTGGAGCAGTCAAATCAATTATATCACTTGATTGCTAGAAGTAATTTTCGAGAAACTGTTGTCGGAGTACTGACTGATAGAAAACAAGTCTCAATGTATCCTGGATAGAGAGGAAGTCTATCCATCTCTTCACTATTAAGAGGATGGAAACGCTGGTTACTACAGGAGTAGATGTTTCCGCTTTGTCTTTCCGCCTAACATGAGGACAGTCACGGGCAAAATGTCCGATTTCATTGCAGGCAAAAAAAGTGAGGTCTCTCCTAGTTCTTCGCGGTACCTCGTCTCTTTGCTTCTCGGGCCCTCTTCTTCCCTTGGGATAGGTTTTGTTGGGATTTGATTTACGAGGAACTACCCGGCCTATTAGGTAGCCTCGATTTGGGGATGGACGACGCCTATTCACCCCGGTGTTGGCAACCGATACGGCTCGGCTCTCCTCGCCATACTTTTATTGGCATGCGCCTGCCTATACATCTCCGGACTCGCTATCATCTCTGTTGCGGACTTAAAATTCGCGCTCTTGCAGAAAGACAGCTAATTCTTTCGCCACGCTCTGGAGAATCTGTTCTCGTAACATGAGGTCCAGAAGACCCTCATAGGTTTTGTCCGCTTCGGCTAATGTTATCCATCGATTTGATAGACCGGACAACCTAGAAAAAATGCCGCCATTGATTCTTGTGTTTCTGGTCTAACGGATCGGAACCGTTCAAGAAATTCCTCCACCGTTCACTGATATTTTGAAGTAATTCATATTCATATGTCATATTCAACTATTCCACTTCCACTGAGTGCATGCTATAAAGTTAAAGCCTCACCCTGCATTTGTGTTGTATGGTATATAAAGTATTATTTTCTATTAAAATCCATTTGATACTGTTTTCATGATTCTCACTTTTTTGGCAAATAGTATTTAAGAAGGCAACAAGATCAGTGTCATGACAGTGACTAGCAGCCGTCTTAATGACTGAAAGGAACCGAGTGTTTGTGAGAAACGCTCGTGAGTACAGCGTACGATGTCCCTATAGTCTGTAGGTTAAAATAACAACATTGGTACTGCTTACCTTTGTTTATTTGTACTGTTACAATTCAGGTGAAATAGGCCACATTTCTATGTTTATGTCATTGTCAGCAATAGAAGGGAGAGAGACGAAGTCAATATACCGACATATAAAAAGCAGAAAAGGCGAACTGGACAAATATACTAACTTGACTGAGACAAGTTGACTCCACTGATGCAACGTACATGGATTGCAAGCTGCATCAATGTATACTGTTCCTTACATCAAACATTTGTGTACAGGTTACTTCCTACTTGTTATTATTTGTGCAGATATGCCTTTAAAGACTGTCAGTAGTGACAGCGTGAATTGTTTCAAAACTAAGCAACTGTCACTGGAGGTTTTGGATTATTTTTTTTTAGTTTCTCGTGACTCGGTTAATATTGCGGCCACCCGTTCTTTGATAGACGCCTTCTAGATCAGCACACACACTACACACACAGATAACACAGACCACACACACACCACACACTACACACACAGACAACAACAACACACACACAGGCAATACACACACACACACAGACCACACACACACCAGACATTCGGAAAGGCACCCGTTGCATAAAAACTAAGGGCAAGACACACTTTGTAATTTACTAAGTCCGCTTGTATGTCATCGATGATCTCCAGAATTCATAAACATCGAAATCTTAAAGGTTGATTAAGTTCTTCGTTATTACATGAATAGATGGAGTAGTTTAATCGCGAAATATTCTGTTTCTGCGAAGATTTCTTTCCTCTGCATGCACCATCAAGTATGCCACAGCCATCTGTAAACGAGCCTCACGCAGTTAGAGGCGGGGAGGCGGTCTCTTTTGTACGGGTGGAACGGCGGCTACAGAAACTTGACACACGACTCGACCTTTGCTGCACATAATGTGGAGAATGTATATGTGCACGTGTGTGTGTGTGTTGTTTGTGTTTGTGATTGATCAGGTGTAAATGTCAGGGACAGTGTGGAGGCATTTTTGTATATTTTGATACTGTTCAGACTGCTTATACTTGTTTCATACTGATCATACTAGCCATTGATGTCCATACTGTCTCTTACTCCTCACACCGTAAGTACTGAAGACAGAAACACTTACAGTCTATCGTCACTTGAGGTCCGCTAGTCTGTGGTGGTGTCGTTGTATTCAAGTAGTCAATGTGTTCACTGCATTCAACTTACATTCATCTGACTACACGAAATAACACTTTTCTTTAAGTAAAAGAATTATACAGTACAAATTAATAGTTGTAGAGTATGTGACTTACCTGTCGTCACCTCGATCATGAAGAGGTTGTCAAGATGGCGGAATCATAACAAGTCGGCAAAACACAAACGTTTGGTATCCAAGTCTATGTTATCGGGTTTTCCCAAAAGCATAAACATGATTTTGTTGGTGATTTATCAGAATATTCTATGTTCAGATAATTAACAACATTTGTTGTTATATTTAGATAGAAGTAAATGTCAACAAAAGTTTTATTGATGACAGCAGACTGTGTTCAATTTGTTAAGTTTGTTATCATTCATGCGGCGTCCTTCCGGGGCCTTGTTAGACCTGGACACAGACTAGCAACACAGACTTAATTTGTGAATTAAAACGTCTCATGTTTTCTCTACCAGTCCTTTGTTGTGTTTTTTGTTGTTTTTGTTGTTGTTGATCACTCTCCTGAAAGATGTACATCACAAAATAGCAACAAAGATGTAGAAAAAGATCATAAAATAGTTACAAAGATGCAGAATAAGATAATAAGATAGTAACAAATATGTAGTACAACATCACAAAAAAGTAACAAAGATGTAGCACAACATCATACAATTGTAACAGAGATGTAGAAGGAAGAACAACGCGAGGACTCGCTGAGTTCCGACAGTAAAGGGAGATCAATGTAGATGTAACGGTAACGACAACAATGTTAGGTGCTTGAGTCTGGGCAAAGTGCTAAACAGAGTCCGGGCATTGAGGGAGGAAATCATTGTTTTCCTGGACATGAAGGAAATTTCTTGTGAATTCAAAACCAAAATGGGGTGTGAGGAGTGGAGGTTAGACTTCATGTTTGCTGTTGATATGTTCTAGAAATTAAGTGATCTGAAAGTGACGTTTCAGGGAAAGGGTTTGTTTGATCATGAAATGTGGACACATGAAGGCTTTTAAGTTAAAACTGAGACTCTTTGCTCACAAGCAGGTGAAGGCAAGTTCTGCCATTTCCCTTTGCTAGGAAAAAAAAAGTGCCTGGGAATATAGCAACCAAAGTTAAGGCTATTTGAAGAGTTGGAGCGAAGAAATCAAATCAAAATCAAATCAAAATCAAAACAGACTTTATTGTCTGCCCTGGAGACCCAGGACAGAAATTTGTCTTTGCTCACATACCCATACAGACATTTAACACACAGTTAGGAGTAAAAGTGAGGAGTAAAATAGTGTTGATTGCACCAGTCCATCAAAGCAGTGTATGTTTATCCTAACAACAAACTTGGGTGACCAAGGGCCTAAAAGCACTGCTGAACAAAAAGAAACATTTGTTCATCACGGCAGAAGCCCACGACAGAAGATTAGTACATAGAGAGGACCATGATGCTATCCGTTGGGTGGGCAGAGGCTCTACGAGCATACTAGTTAGTCCGCTTTCAGTAGTTCGCCGGTGGACCAACGAGTGTCGACGAGATTGAAACAGAGGTCGAGTTAGCTCTCGCCATAAACCCGATGTGTCAGAATGCGGCTCGTGGTTACATCTTGAGCTCGCTGGAGGGACCTGCCAGACGTCGAGTGTTGATGCTTCCGCATGACGCAAGAGATACGCCGAGAAAGATCTGGGTGTCCTAGTGGAGGCGTACGGCGAACGGAAAGATGTCGACATCAGTGCCACAGCAACGTGATGAGGTGGTCGACGAATACGCCGCGAAGCTCCAGAATTTAAGCAGGCGAGGTAGAAGGCGGCGCAGAGCGTCGAAGTGGCGGCGATTGACACCATCTCGGAGGACTGCAGCCCGACCGGTCAGGGAAAGTGACTGCCCCCGTTTTCCGTAACAGGATGACAGGGAAATAAAGTGTAGCTGGCCTGACTGGAAAGTGTCCGACGGCGGAGGTTGTCATTTATGGCAGTTGAGTGATGGCGTTGCTCGACACCGGCAGTGAGGTAACGACGGTCACTGACGAGTGGGCACGAGGGCACATACAGGACTTACAGCTAAAACAAACTCAGGAGTGGCGGTGGTGGACATGTTTACGGCCAGCGTCTGAGGACGTTCCTATCCTGGTGGTCAAGGACCTGGTCGATGTGGGCACAAGTGAGCGCAGGAGGCGCGTGTCGCTTCTACTAGGGAAGAACGTCCTTGATCAGATAATGGACTCTACCGCAGATGTGGCGCAGGCAGTACAGGCAGCCGTGCATGAAGCTCATCTTGAGAAGACATTGTCAACAAAAGGACTGGCTAGGGCCGCTGGCAACACGCCCGTTCCAGGATGCCAATGGCTCTGACGTCCACACCAGCCACTTTCCAGAGGTTAATGCAGACCACCATGCCGAACTTTTTAATTTCAGTCCTTCTTGTGTACCTAGACGATCATTTGGTATACTCCAAGATAAAGGACATTCAACTGCGGGAGGCAACATACCTTCAGGATGACGACAGTGAAGAGGAAACGCCAGGGTGGTATGCTACTCTTCCAAACCATCACCACAGAACTCTTGTGACAATGCCTGTGGTGCCAGAAAGTAACAGTGTCTGTGGTGTCAGATGACAAGTACCAGAAATGACAGTCCCTATCGTGTCCGAACCGCGCAGATCGCAGCGACTTACCGCGAGACAGGCAACAAACTCGCACAAAGTGTAGGATGAAACAGTTCGTGCGACGCTATGCCATGACATTATGAATACCATGGATATATTTTTTAGTTGCGGTGATCGGTGACACCGTAGATGACACGTACGCATTGATCAGTTGTTTATTTTTGCTATTTGTTCATTTTTCTTCAACTTTACCGCGGCTGCGTCCAGAAAATGTCATTGACAAGAATGACACACGAGGTGATGGCTGACAATAGATGTCAGCACTCTCTCTTCTTCAGTCTCTGTTTGATTCCTCCTGAGTCCTTGTGCCTTTATTTAGGATGGTGATGGCTGCTGGCACGAAGGACCTCTGGTAGGCAGCTTTCCTTATGCGTGGTACCTTATAGCGCCTGCCTGAGGGCAACAGCTGGAAGCTGGTGTGGAGAGGGTGTTTCAGGTCCGAAATGATGTTATGTGCCATCCTTCTGACTGCATGAAGGTACAAGTCAGAAAGTGGCAGCTGTGCTTTGACCAATAATTTTATTTGCCTGGTGGATGATTCTGGCCAGCCTTGCCTTGTCTTTGACTAGTAGGTGACCATACCAGGCAGCGATGTTGAATGAGAGGATGCTCTCAACAAGAGACCTGTACACAGTCTCCAGCACCCCAGAGCTGACGTCGAAGCTGCGAAGTCTCCTCAGAAGGTACAGCCGTTGCTGGGCCTTTTTGTACACTTGGTTCACGTGATCACTAAAGGAGAGCCTCCCGTCGATCACTGTACCAAGGTACCTAAACACAGCAGCCCTCTGCACCTGCTGTCCCTTGATTTGGAGTGGTGGGGAGAGAGGGGTTGTGCCATCTCTTCCTTCGTAGGCTCTTCCAAAGGCCATCTCCTCCGTTTTTTCAACGTTCAGATCCAGAAAGCTGCGGTCAAACCACTCCTCCAGCTCCCCCACACAGGCCAGGTACTGTCACAGGGACTGCTCGTCTTTCAGGCAGCCCACAAGGGCCATGTCATCTGCATATTTAACAAGTTTGAGAATATCACTGTTAATAGTAATCCCATTTGTATATACAGAGAACAGGATGGGGGAAAGCACACATCCCTGAGGGGTACCCGTGTTGAGGATCTGCTCATCTGACAGAATCACTCCATCCACTGACAAATAAACTCCGTCAGACGAGCTGCTGGACCCTATAGTACCTGTCGGTGGAACTCTGAGACCCACCCTCTGTGGTCGGTCCTTCAGGAATGATCTGATCCATAGAACTAGACCAGTGTTGACATCCAGGTCTAGTAGGCGCTGTACAAGAAGGTGTGGCTGGACCGTGTTGAAGGCGCTGGAAAAGTCCATGAACATTATAGTGGTCATTATAGAGTTTCACTAACAGAGGCAGCAAGTCCCTATTGGCAGCCAATTCCTCCAACAACTAAACCCTACACAGCCATACATTGCAACCCTCCTTTGTCTCTGAGGCATGATTAAAAAGTCACAGCAACTTCACTTAACAAGACCTTGAACACATTTCTCACTGTTGATACAAACACGATTAATAATAAAGTAGAAAATGAGAAGTTTGCGTGTTCATTGTTTTGAGCTGTGTAGTATTCGGTAGATGTTGTTGATGTACGTGCGATTAACGTGTAACAACAAACATGGGAGGTGTGTTAATGTGTCTGTCTCAGTCCTCATCAGCAGACTGACAGCCTGTGTAAACAAATAATCACAGCCACGTGTACGGTGATGAGCACCACAGACTTGAATAGACCCTAACGACCATCTGGTGCAACAGCTCAGGGCGACTGGGAAGGTTTGGTACAGGAGGATAGTTGTTGAGCTGTGGGGATTTTTTATGTTTGTATTATTTTGGTTAAGAACAATGGACGACCATGCGCTGTATATATACACGCTGGGATTCCACACATTATATGTAATAGTAATAAACAAATAACGGATGTATTTAATAGCAACATGCTAAGAATGTTAGTAACTGTGAATGTACAATAAGTAAGTTTCTTATTATTTTATCTTCTTTATCTTTTCATTTTAGCACTTGTGTTTATAATTTTGTTCGCTTTTGTATCTGAGCAGACCTTCCGCTGGGAATAATAAAGTTAGTCATTAAAATTGTCAACTAATTATTCTTAGATTACATATTCTTAAAAATAAATAAATTATGCACACGGATAACACTGTGCAACAAATGATTAAAAAGTTATAACAGAAAATAATTAATGTGTTTATATATAATTAAAACATGCTGGTTATATAACAAAATTTCTTACGGTAAAAATGTCATCTCTACTTATTATATATGTATGCCAACTCCTGTAAGTTTCAAAGACTGTTTTCTTAACTTCTTTGAACTAATATATATATAACACTGCGTCATATGTCCAGATGAGTCTGATGTAGCTGACTGGAAATGGAATGATAATTATTGAGATAAGTGGGACAGTTAAAGAAAAAAGAACCATACTGAAGAAGTGAGAGAACATTATTTTAGAGATTGTATACAGAAATAGAACGATAATATATAATGATAATGTCGAATGATGACAACTACTGTTTAAAACGAATGAGACAGTTTGCGAGAGATGGAGAGAAGCAAAGCAGAGAGGCTTTATTATAATAAACAGTGCGATGTTGACATGAAGATAACTGATAACAGAAGTGGAACAGAAGAGAGCGGTAAAGAAGAGGAGATCACTTGTCATTAAATTGTCTTTATTGTCCTGTACTGTTTATATTAATAAGTTCTGAAAATAAAAATAAAAATTAATGTTAGCTGTCGTCTCTATTCCTTATCTGATTTGCTGTCGATGACACATGGTCGATTTCATCTGACATTCTGTTGAAGACAAATGACGGACTTTCTTCTGACGTGCTGTCGATGACTAATGTCAGCCTTAAACTACTTCTTCGCTGTATTCCCTCATCTTTGCTTTTACAGTCACTATAAAAAGCGTGGTGAGGCAGAAGGACAAAGAGACAGGCAGACTATCTGTAAATTGAATGTCATAAGTAACTAAAGATTGTAATATGATGATGAGGATGATAAATAATAAAGACAGTGTCCTGTGACGTGGATATCCCTGCGACATGTCACAACCTCTTTACTCAGGCTTGTGACATCTACATCTTTCAGCTCACAACAAACGATTTGCCGGTGAGTTTTTAATAACACAAACAACGATCATCACAACAATAAATAGTTAAAGTTGCTACCAACCCAAACCAGAGAAGTGCACCAAGGATGCTAATTATAACAAAAATAGTTCCATAAATTTTTATCCGCTGTCTTGGGAGCTCACTCTTGGTACAGAGTAGTTGTCTCCCTTGTTCTGCCATTGTTATCAGTTTCACATAAAACATCGTTAACTTTAGTCAAACGAGTTAGTTATAGTATGGACGTAGATAGCGGATCTACGTTCATGGTTATAGCAGTTATACATCGGCTCTGGAGTTGCCCTGGCTACGCACTTGTTCGCATCCTTGAATTGTCATGTACACCAAACCACCAGACATTAAATCTCAGTGTGCTTCTCACAAAACAGTTGTTTATCAGCTGCTCTACCTTCACACATCGTCATCCTTGAGGTCGGAAAAACAGGGGCAGATAAAACACGTCGTGTAATGAGCAGATTGAGAGCTACGCAAAGGGCACGAAGGGGAGGTAACATCGATTTTCAACACACACACACGTTCTCTCTCGCTCTCTCCAGGTCGTAGTGCATATTTAAATGTAGTACAGATTACAACATTTGTGGAAGCTATTCCTGTTCAGACGGCGGGTCCTCAGGGGTGACGATGACCAGTTGTGACGTACAGCGGGACATGGGGTGAAGTCGAGAAGAGTTGTCAGGAACACTCTCCACACACACGACGACTTTTCTCTCCAGGCCCCGCACGTGGTTTTCACGCGTCACCCACACCACGTCACTGCGGGCCGTGGCCACGTCCTCGATGTCCTCATCCTTCATCACCCGCACTGGGATGTCAGCTCCTCTCAGCCCCGTCACCATACCCGAGTTGTCACTGACGTCTCCGCGCCACACCACCACCAGCACGTCTCGCCACTGCAGGCCGGGTGGTGACCTCCCGCTGCTGGTAGAGGTGGTAGTCGTGTCATCTATTAACATTTAAAGTTAGGTTCATCATTTAGACAGACTTTGAAGTTACAGTCTACACATTGACATGATAAATGTAAATAATTACGGCAAATAGTTCTAACAAACTGTCTTCTAAACATTTCTCTCACCTGATTGTTATTTTGTGCAATGGTAACTGTAAACTACACTACACCTACCCTGAACACCAACACGAAGACTGTGTAGCAAGCTGGCCACCTGATCACCACACTTAACACAATTCTCTGGCCATCGACCTGAGTGACCCTCCCATGGTCGATGATACAGTTGCCTGACTGGCGGGCCGTCTGTGTGGTCGGGCACACCTCGCTCAGTGTATGGTTTGACACGAGGTTCGAGTGCAGACATCCTCACGTCCTGCACCACTTCCCTGACGACGGCCGGTGGAGAGCGGAGAGGTCTGGTTAAATATTCCACTGGCCAGCCGGTGGGTGCGTATCCATGGAAACAACTTGCCGCCCACAGATGGAGACGAGAAACTTGTCTCAGCAGTTTATCACACAACGGACTAAACCAGTGTGGCCTGTCAAAGATATTTTTGTTAGACATGAAGTAAATACCCGGTATACTGTACATTGCCATCTACATGTCTGTTTACATTGTTTACATACCTGGCCGCTTCATCAGCGATGACGTACAACGTGTCGCCTTTCACTGCCTTTGATAAGTCGTCCACGGCCTTATCTACATCTTCACCTTGATCAAGATGATACTGCAGGAAGTGAGGCTGACCAGATGTCACTGTTGTATCATTCTGCTTGTGTATTGTGTGGAGCAGCTGGTGGTACAACATGTTGCACACTGTATGACTCTCAGTACAAGTACTCACAATGTACACATCGCTACCAGACTGTAGCCACAGTGCAGCCATCAGCAGCAGCACCACAGTTTTACCTGTGCCAGGTGGTCCAGTGAGATAGAGTCTGGGAGGAGCATCGCTCAGCAAGTTCACTTGCTCTGGGAACAAAGTTATCTCAGCAGTATAGCACTCTCCTGTGTGGGAGACGGCCTGACCCAGGGTCTTGACACTCACACGTGGAGGACATGTGCATGGCACACTCACTGTTGTCGCCGGACCGCAGAATCTACAACAATTAATGTAATTACATACACAGTATGGACATTGTCTATAAACAGCAATAGAAATAACATCAAGAGAACAAGAGATCTCCTTGTGTTCTTCAGTCTTGTGATGAAATTTGTTGCCACACAGATTTTGTAAAATACACATTTTCTTCAGATTCTTTGAAGAAAGGTGATGGCAAAGCAAAAGCGACATTGCTACTTTAGAGTGAAAGATACAAGAAGACGACTGTGTCTCATTAGGAGAAAGAGAAGGTAGTGGTCTATACATCGTGATATACTCATGTCGCTTTACGTTTTTACACAGCCAAGACCCTCCACCTGAAAGTTATTTTCATTATGCACTGAAGAAAGAAATATAAACAGTCAACAGATGGCATGTAAAGAAATAAATGATCTTGAAGCAGAAGAGATGGCAACCAAACCCTAATCACACTTCACTAATTAACTGGCGACACACTTTCACACGACTGTGTGACTCGCTGCTTCTCTCTAGTGACCTTTGTCGTGACACCTGACTGTAAACTCGCGAACAACAATTAGTTGTGAAAGTTTATCATCGCACACCACACTTTTGTTTCTCACCTGGCTACCAGGGTTTTGTACACGTCATCAGTCATGTGACTGTCAGGCCCAGCCCCAGCCACACGTCGCTGCCACCAGGTCTTCAGTTGTCTCCCCACGTTGTCACTGACGTCCCAGGGGGTCTTGGGGTCAGACAGCTGGTCACAGCACAGACACAGACTAGTGATGGCAGCGGGGTCAGGTGTTCCCAGACACAGACACAGGTCCTGTAACAGTCACTTCAGGTACAGACAGGAGACAAAATGTCTTCAAGTCCAGTCGTAGACTAGTCGCTTAGTTTTAACTTGTTAAGAAAAGAGACATGACAAAGGTTCATGTTTGTGATTAAAGGGGATGGTGGGGGTTGATGATTACACTGAGCCAGTAGCTAAGACTATAGTACAGCACGGCTGTCAGTCCTGTAAATAAATGTCACATGCAGTTGTTATTGGAAGAGAAGTGACAGATGATCATGTTTATTATTAAAAGAGACATACATAATGGAAGAATGGCGATATACAGCAGAAATAGCTTGAATACATTTGTTGCATATAATTTAAGTATTGTATATATGAAGTTGTTTACTGCTACAACATATGATAGTTTCCATTGCTCTATATTACATGCCATGTTTAAGCTTGGTTGTGGAAAACATTTTTACCGTCTAAAGGTATATTAGGAGAGTTAATTATAAACGAGACTCTAATTGCAGTACAATTACATGACAACAACTGATATTAGCTGTTGGTAATGACATCAAAAACGTAATTTGTCAAATTATTTGAAGGAAGAGAGAGTATTTTGATTTGAAGGAAGCACTAATGGGATCAGATCAGTAAGGTAGGTGATCAAACATTTCATTTGTTTTCAGTACCTGACCAAATTTATGCAAGTTTAGTTGTATTTGATTGGCCTACAGGACTCTACCTGACTCAGCTGAGTGTCACCAGATACAGCTTGTTGCACCTGATGAGCCGTAAGGTTAGGGAGTGCGATGGTCTTAGTGATGCGCAATCCGAGGGCGATGTCAGACACCAGGTGAGACAACATGGCCTCCGCCTTGTTTAGCTGCAATATAGCTTCTCTTAGTTTGTTTCTGATAATATGATTTATGTCCTCCTGTGACATACTTAGTGCCTCTACGTTGTCCCCTGAAGCCTTCACCTCACAGATTACAAGACCATATTGTCGGTGAATAAGAAGCACATCGAAGTCTCCCCTCTTCCACTCCCGAGGTAGAGATGGAGAAATGTTGGCGGGACGAGGCAGCTGGGCGGCCGCCGCAGCGTAAGAAGGTTCCCCCAGGTACTGTCCGAACTGCAGCTGACTCAGTGTCACCAACACTTCTTTGTTCTGGTCAGACATTAGCTCGAACAAGTGTTGAAGACAGACGAGTAGCCGCTGCATGGCTGCATCGTTTCTGACATCACTGTCCTGGACAAGGGCTGGCTGAGGACCTTCTTCTGGGGAAGGAGGATAGGAAACCGTTGTTGGACTGCTACACTGACCAGCCTGTCCAGGTGCTGACTGAAGGACCAGAACATTTTGATCAGCAATCAACTGTCTGGACATCGGCACGCGGTTGAAGTAGACAGGAGGCAGGAAGTAGGCGCGTGACTCGAGGTCAGGAAACGCGGCCTCAACCCACTGGAGCCAGAATGTCTGGGCCTGTGAGGACAAGGTGTCCTTTATTATTAACATTATCATTAAGATACTAGTAAGTCCATTATTAACCCCAGTAATTTGTTTCGAGTTATACTAAGTACCTGACAATACCAATTAGTAATGGTTTTTTTTACCATGTCAATAGTAATTTGTCTCAAGATAAGCTAACATAAGTTTTAATAAGATCAATTAAGAAATAACTGTAGCTTTTACTTCGTTTCTAAAGTTATTGCTTCTATAGGCATTTCTTATAGTATTGATTTTACTGGTGTCTTTAATATCGTTGTACATTATCGTTCTGTTTCACTTACCTCTTGTGAGGCAGACGGCAGGTGATCGGACATGGTTGAGAGTTGTCTCCCTGAAGCAAGTCTGTATTCTGATTCTTTCCTATAGATAGAGAGAAGATTTTTTTCTGAAACATGTTTCATTCAATAAAGATTAAATGTAAAACAAAGATATGATATGTATGTAAGACTGAAGATTGTTAGTGTCTAACAATTGTAGAAATATGGAGAGAGAATCCCACAACATCCACAACATCAACAATGTGTCTTCATGTTGAATGCATTATCTAAAACTTCAGTATTTTACAACATACCTCAGTAAAATATAATTTAAAATTGTTAATCGAATCCTGATATTTTTGGTGTTTACTTCACAGTCGAGTGCACTCACCAATAATTGGTGTAGAATCTCAAGTAATGTTGACACATCTTGAGTACAAGTGATGATAGTATATCTTGACTGTAAGTGGTTAATAGAGCTTGAGTGTAGGTGATTAATATAGGTTGATTAAAAGTTATTAATGTCTGATTGTAAATGGTTAGTGTAGCTTGATTAAAATGTTAGCAGAGGATGATTGTAAACAGCATAGGTAAACCTTGATTGTTAGCTTTTAGTATAGCTTGGTCTCGGGTGTTTGATGTTCATGTCATTGTAGTTGACATCTGTGACCATAACACACGGGTGCACCACAGTTTAATATAATACAAGTATACATAACATTTAATGTACAATAACCAACATGTCAAATACATCTTACAGTAGGACATGAAGTGCACACCAGCAAACTAATACAAGCAATGAAACAGAACCTGGTCAGAGAAATACTAGCAACACCTGTATCGCGTTTTGCCCTCTGCTCACAACCACTCACACACCCGGCACCAACACACAACCACTTACACAGCCACAGCGGGACACCACGGAGATCTTCAGCTTTCTGTTGTGTAAATAAATATGTGTGTATAGGAAGCCTGTAGCTGGGGCAGTGTGTCCTGAGGACAGAGCTTTGTGCCCCTCACTGTGTCCCCTTCTTCTCGCGTGACACCCAGTCGCCGTACAGCCGCCACGTAGGTGAGTGCAGCAGGTAGTGTTACACCTGAGCTTCTTGTAAAATACCCGGCAAACTACATTGTCTGCACCCTAAAAACTACAGTGTTAGAGGGTCGTGTCTCCCTTCTAAAAATCTGAGAGCAGGATAAGTATCATTACACCGTGTAGCTGCTGTCGTTCAAGGTAAAATGACTCACTTACCTGAAAATCCCACCTGTTTGTGTTCACTTGCTTTACGGACATCAGCTGAAGCGTCATCAGGAGGAACGAACAAGTCAGTGGCAGCCAACAAAGACTCGGCTGTGACGGGTATTTAGAGGGTAAAGCTACCCGCACTGCTGTAAACACTGTGAACACTGCTGTAAACACTGTTGTCAGGAAGGCAGACACTCACTTGTAAGAAATGTTTAAAATTACAAGCGTGGTACTAGTTCGGTAAAAACTTGAATACAATATTCCGGACCCTTAAACGCCATTTGGAAGAAGCCTGTGAGAGCACATCTACCTCACTAAGGTCTCAACCTGTTTCCAAGGTACGTAACTGCTTCACATCAACGCAGTTCCCTCCCCTGGCTTTGTGGAGGAGACTGTGTACAAGTCTCGCTGTAGAGCTGCGCATCACTTCAAATGTTTTTTCACAGCAGAGCTCTCCTTTATGTTCAACACGTGAAAATAAAAAAAAAAACTTTCTCATTTTCACGAACTATTCCATGGTTACTTTCAATTAAAAATTTCCGCTCAGTCAGCAAAGAAAATTAATTAAGAAATATGTTAACCGTAATAAGCCTGCCAGGCAGGCATCGTGCGATACGTATATAACTTCTCTCCTGTCTTAATCAATGTGTTTTAGCCACGTCACTCTCAAGTAACATTTCTTCCCTTCACCGCAGGACACAGGCAGGACGCTACCGTCCTCCTACAATCAGTCTCTCGTCAAAAGGTAAGATAGGTGGACAAACAACACACTTCAGGGGCGGAAAGCGGAGGGTTCTTGTCAGATAAACCTTCCTGTTTGAGTTGTGGCCTGTGTAGTCCCGTATCACGTTAGTCAGCAACACACGTGTTCACGGAATAAAGAAATGCGATGCGTTTGTGTCAAATGTCTCACAGTCACGTGACGTCCTCATACGCAGCATGGACGTGTATTGGTGGACTGATGTCTGTACGCCGACTCACACTTGGCCTCTTGCCAAGTGATCCGCTGTTAGTCTCGGCGAGCCATAACAAATAATGTGACTAAACCGGAAGCTATGTCGTCTAATGCCTCGTCTGCAAGCAATCCGGGGATATTAGTTCGTGCATGCAGCGAGAAAATCTGACGTCACAAATGGTTGACCGCAAGATACTTTAAAGTAGCCACTCAGTACAAACATGGCTGTCATCTCCCCAAACACCTCCACTATTATCACCGCTAAGGTCTCCATGGTGATGACCAGCAGCTCGGTAACCCCACTGCGCACACACATACATAAACACACAAACACACGCGCGCGCAGTGTTGAGGTCTTTTCCGTGGCACCAAAGAACAACAGCTGAGTCATCGACTGTCACATCAAATCCTAGAGTCTATTAAAGCTTGAATAGTTGTCCAGTTGTACTCCATTAGTAGTGTTCACTCGTGGTGTTCACTGTACGTGGATCACAAACATGAGGATGACTATGTCCTTCACAAGCTTGCTGCCTGGTGTACCTGGAGTAATCCATATTGGAGTAACTAAACTGCCGGCCGATTCTTGTCCAAGATATCCGTTAACTTTGTTGTCTATATTGTCTACGTGAGACCGGTACAACAACTGTTACGAGAAATTAATAATGTCAATTCTCGTTAGTGAGGGAAGTATCCACCGCTTAACACTTGAACTTACAATAGGGGAGAGGTCAAGTGGAGCACAGTATACGTTCTAAAGTCCTCTGTTGTACACAAAGCTCATTTAGTTTTGCTTTGAACTCATGCGACGAGGTTTACACAGAAAAGCACAGAAAGTGATGATGACGGAAAGATGAAGACCGCGTATGAAAGCGGAACTATTTCCAGCCTCCTTACTACCGCCCTCCTCAAGACTTTGTCAGTACTCAACACCGTGGAGCGCTTCTCTCGAGTGGTGTGTGCTTAGTATTTACTGTTGACATGTCTCTGTTCTCCTCACTACAGGTTTCGAGAAACGTCGGTGAAGGAAGTCAGTTCGAGGTTATCCGGAACTTGAAGCGGAACAACGGTCTAAGATGTTATCACACTGCTCAGTACAACCTCCACTACAAAGCTGGGCTTTAGCTTCCTTCACCATGACACAGGCTTTACATTAGTCACATCTGGCCACTCTACATGTATGTCCCGGTAATCGTTCTGCTCTAGTGACATAACTGATCTCCCTTCCTGAGACCTGACACTATAGCTGTGTGTCACTTAATGTCTACATTGCACCTCATGTCGCCTGTCTGTGTCACTACGAGTGTTAATGGGTTAAGGACGCGATTAGTTATCCAAACCTTGTTGTAAACAAAATGTAATGGTCAAAAATAACGGTGATTGCAGCCTACGATGTGTAATTATTGTCTGTTACTAAGGGAACGCATTTTAGTTAATTTTCGATATACTTAGCAGAATGGAACGCCGAAAATTCAAAAGTACCTCAACTTTTACCGAGATAGACTTCCAAAGCCGACCCTAGTAGCAAAAGAAGAGGGGGACATCTGGGTTCAATGTCCTGAGTATCCGGGAGGCGTATGGCACATCAGCCTAGGTCCAATGGTTAAAATGAAATATAATATTGCTTTTGAGAGGCCCGTGTTTGTTGTACCTGGGAATTATATGGCGCCCTTAACTCCCCCAATTCCCATGTGTTTCACAGAAAAAATCAAATGGGGCTTAGATAGTTCCCAAATGGTTCCCAGATTTCTTAAAGAGAGATCCTACTTGAATTATTGATTTATCTTATATTTTTGTTACATGTATTATTAATATTTTTAGGAATTTTGGAAATCAGCATATATCAAAATAACCGTATATATGCCAAAATATTAAATGTATTAATAATGAGTGTGCTTGCAATGTATTTATATAGAAAATCAAATACAGAAATAACCCTTGCCTTAGTAAAATCTCTCAACATGACTTATCCCTCCCTTCATTTTATCTTTTTCAAAGTCTACGTTTCCAGCCTTTGGTTTGAAAAGACTGTCTTTTGTTTGTTTCGATTTATTAGAATCAAAGTACAAACTGCACTAGTTTCAAAACATAATGACACATATTATAAATGTAAAAAATATTACAGATGAAGTTGTACATCGCACTTTACCTGAGGAGGCGAGATCAATGTTCAATGAAGGGAAGCGAGAGTGAAACACAGGCAACAGCGATAAGTATTCCCGATGTCAAACACGATGGAGGTGTATGAAGGTAGACGATAAACCACGGAATATGTGATTAGCGTCTCATACAAGTTATCTATGGATGAGGTGGGTGTTGAGATGAGGCTAACATCATCTGGACATAGCTAGCGGGAGAGAAAGGAGCAGAGGTCAAATAGCTGGCCTTGAGAAGGATGAGGAGTGACTGTGTCACGTGCTGTTGTCTCGTAATGCTTGGTGTGTGAATGGTGTCTGACGTCATGTGTGCGTCATTTGTTCACGTCAATTGAGAAAGGGGAAGACGTCATAAAAATGGACTTTTTCTATTGTCCTGTGTGTGTGTGGTGTGTATGTAAGCACTGACACATGCACGCGCGTATATGTACACACATTACCACACACACACCTGTAATAAGACAACTTTAATATAAAATATATTCTGAACGGAATAGTTTATTTCACATGATAACTGATGATGACATTAGATGTTGTGTGAAGTAGGTACGTCTGATATTGATGTTGACACTAATGCACACAAACGTAGGTAATCTCGTGATAAACTGATAGTAGAAGAGGAAAAAAGCTAAAAACAATTGTTAATATAAACGGTGCACAACTACAACGGTGACAGATGAGTGAATGTCAGTCATCTTCAGGTGGCTGGGAGTCAGGGAAAACAATCATAAGTTGTGACGTACAGCGGGACATGAGGTCCAGTCGGGGATAGCTGTGGATGTACCGTGTAAGCATATCTCTCACTTTGTCGCTGACAGAAGTTCTAATGGAGTCAAACACATGATCGTCCACACAGACGACAACTTTTCTCTCCAGACCACGAACACGTTGTCCACACGCCACCCAGACTACGTCACTGTGCGCCATGGCCACGTCCTCGATGTCATCGTCCTTCATCACCCGCACTGGGATACCCGCTTCTTGCAGTTCCTTCAATATACCCGAGTTGTCACTCACGTCACCCCAGTACAACACCAGCACGTCTCTCCACTGTAGACAGGGTGGTGTTGCGCCGCCGCTGGTGGATGTGACTGTTGTCGATGTTGTTGTGCCACTCTCTGTCAACATTCATAGTTTGTTAATCGTCACTGCTATCATCGTGTACTAGACTAAAGTCATCTTTATTAGGTCGCCAACTGTATCTACTGCTGCTGGGAATGAATGAGAGACTATTTTAACATATATGTATGTATATTGCTAGTACGGCTACTATCTCAAACTGCCCTTGTCAATAAAAAAATGTTGTACTGCGTGAACAATGAGATGACACCAGTCACTAACCAACTGTCTTCTTCTAAAGACTGTTTCTCACCCGTTCGTTATTTATCACACAGGTAAGTGTTTAACTGTAAACAACGTTACACTACACAATACCCACACCTACCTGTAACACCAACATGGAGACTGTGTAGGAAGCTGGCCACCTCACGACCGCACGTGACACAGTCACCTGGATAGTCACCTGAGTGACCCTGACCTTCGTGATACAGCAGTCTGACTGGCGGGCCGTCTGTGTGATCGGGTACACCTCGCTCACTGTACGATTTGACATCACGATCTATAGTGATCCACTCGTCCTGCTCGACTTCCCTGACGACAGACGGTGGAGAGCGGAGGGGTCTGGTTAAGTATCCCACTTGCCAGCCGGCGGGTGCGTTTCTATGGAAACAACTTGCCGCCCACAGATGAAGAAGAGGAACTTGTGTCAGCAGCTTGTCACAGAAAGTCTGAAAGTAGTTGATCCTGTAGATAGGATAGTAACAGAATGTCGAAACACGCATTTACAGTGTGTACTGTCACTTATATGTGTCTTTATGTTTGTTTTTTGTCGTCAACTAATGACTTCATCAAGTAACGATATTACAAAAATGACACATGTTACTACAATATTTGTGTAACAGCCGGTGAAGCACACTTACAACACGATCACAGTACAAACCCTTCATCGGTTGTCACACGGTAATTATCGCGTCTTACATATGATCGTCTCAAACAAGCGAGCGCTGTCTACCTCTAAGTCGGTCATCACATCACACGCTGTACAACTCACCTGTAAGTACTTGCTACTTCATCAGCGATAACGTACAACGACCCTCCACTCGCCGCCTGTGACAAGTCGTTGACGGCCTTCTCCACGTCTTTACCGACGTCCAGGTCATACTGCAGGAGGTGAGGCTGACCGGGTGATATACATGCTGACTGTTGTGTGTTTACTGTCTGCAGCAACAGGTGATACAACATGGTGCACGCTGCACGACTTCCATCACATGTGCTGACAACGTAGACGTGGTGACCACACCGCAGCCACTGTATGGCCATCAGCAGCAGCACCACAGTTTTACCTGTACCGGGCGGTCCGGTGACAAAGAGTGTGGGAGGCGCCGTGTGTAGCAGGTGAACTTGCTCCGGGAAGAGTGTGATTACAGCAGTATAGCACTCTCCTGTCCACCACACGGCCTGACCCAGGGTCTTGACACTCACACGTGGAGGACATGTGCATGGCACACTCACTGTTGTCGCCGGACCGCAGAATCTGATTAACAGTTAACAGTCAATTAATTCAGATTTTTTTGAGAAATTGGAAACATTTTCAACAGATGCTTTCATGCGGCCATTCAGATGTACTAAGCTATGACTGTATTAATAATTAATATTCATTTGCTTTGTCTTTTTTCTTTTCACTTTTCTCCATTTAAACATGAAACCCTGACCAAGACAGATCACACTCTATGCGCAGATCAATAATGATAAATGAAAGATAACAGCAGTGCACAGTGAGGTACGTATCGACACACTGAACAACATAAAGATGAGGCGCAAGAGTAGAAGGTAAAGCAATGGATGAATGTATGTTTCAGGGATGACAGTCGGGACTCAACTGATAGTAAACCCTACTCTATTAGAAGTACCTTTGTTAACCGCTTGAGAAAACCCACAGACAGTTGACCACAGCCATTGAGGAGAGCCTCTGTCTCGTACCTGCAATGGCATCTTTTTGACAGCTGCCTTGACCCTGTTGCTGACTGCTGTGAGGTCCCTTACCTGCACTACACTGACAGCTGGTTTCTGGACACTGTCCGCTTATGGTGGTTGCTACTGGCAACCGCTGTTCGAGTCCAGTGATCACTAATGCCACCTACAGGCAGCCACACGTCCCTGTATCATCGTATCACCCTTCACTTCTACCTACCTGGCCACCAGAGTCCTGTACACAGCATCAGTCATGTGACTGTCAGGTCCAGCCCCAGCCACACGTCGCTGCCACCAGTGTCCGAGTTCCCTCAGCACGTGACTACTGACGTCACTCGGGGTCTTGGGGTCAGACAACTGGTCACAGCACAGACACATACCAGGGATGTCGGCGAGGTCTGATGTTCCCAGACACCGACACAGGTCCTGTAACAGAAGCCCATGATGCAAAGAGTAAAAGAACCAAATATAAAGATGTCTTCCTCTGACAGATGTCGTGCTGAGTGCACTGTAAGACCTGAGTAGAAACACTTCACACAGTTTAAATAGGAGTCTCTAGTTTAGTCTGGCAACAGGATAGAAATGTTTACAAAGGTGAATAACTTTCTACTTGCAACAACTTCATTTTGTATACGTATATACTAAAGTGTTCTAATGTGTAAAATTTTAACAATCCTACCTGAAACTTGCTTGAGAGCTCACTTTTATTATTGTAATCCATACAAAATCGGGTACATGTAAGTAGAATTTTTTTTTTCATCACGTGTTTACATAAGTTATCACCGTACACGAAGTCTAACACAAAGATGACTTATAGGAACACATTTTGATCTTTGAAAGCCAAAAAGAAATGCACACACATTGTTCTTGTCCATAGAAATTCACAAATGATGCCAGAATTCTGAAAATCAGAGGAACTAGCCCGAATTTCTCGTATATCGTCTCGCCATTTTTTTTTCAAGGGAAAAGAACGGTTACTCTGGGAAATTGACGATAGCTCAGTCAAAACAGAGTACCCTCCCTTTACAAGGGTAGTAACTGTGTTTAGAAATGCCCAAGCTATCGTAACTAAGCGATTTCGTTACTAAAAAAAAAAAAAGCTCTGCAAACGCCAAAAAAAATTTTAAAACACGATGCTGTACAACAAGTCTTCTTTGAAATGTCGCTCAATCACAAGGTTTAAACATCACAAAATTAAAGTAATTTTTTTTCGGAAACACCAGTACAACATTTCTTAGACATATTTATTTCAATTCTTAATTTTCACAGACGGTCTGGAGCATTGGTTTGTGCAGTTGTCCCCAGATCGTATTACTCAAAACAGATTGACCTCTGAAAAACATTGTAACCGAACATTTGTCTTCCACTGATAGAAAGCAGATTAAGAAAATAACAATTAAAGAAAAGTAATTATAAGGACGTGACAGTTATGTGTCAATGTGTAAAGAGGACACAATGGTACTAAACCTGAGTAAGCTGAGTGTCCTCGGAGATGGCCTGTTGTAGCTGACTAGCAGTGAGGTTGGGGAAAGCGATGGTCTTAGTGATGCGCAGACCGGGAGCGATGTCGGACACCAGGTGAGACAACATGGCCTCCGCCTTGTCCAGCTGTGTCACGGCCTGTTGTAATTTCTTTCTAATGTTGTTGTCTATATCCTCCTGTGACAAGTTCAGTGTCTGTGTGTTGTCACCAATCGCCTTCACCTCACAGACGACAAGACCGTAATGTCGGTGAAAAAGCAGAACATCAAACTCTCCATTTTTCCATTTTCCAGGCAGAGCAGGAGGAAGGCTGGCGGCTATGGGGAGCTGGGCAGCTGCAGGTGCATAGCAAGGTTCACCCAGGTACTGACCGAATGAAAGCTGACTCATTCCAACCAAAACTTCTCTGTTCTCTTCACACATTTTCTTGAGACAGCAGAGAAGTCGCTGCATGGCTGCATCATCTCTGACGTCACTGTCACACACGGGAGGAGGCTGAGGAATAAAAGAACCAGCAGCGGATGTAGTCGTTGCCGGTTGGCTGGACGGACCGGCCTGTCCTGGTTCTTGCTGAAGGACAAGAACATCCTGACCACCAACAGACTGTCTAGTCATGGGCACGCGGTTGACGTAGACAGGAGGCAGGAAGTAGGCGCGTGAGTCGAGGTCAGGGAAGGCGGCCTCAACCCACTTCAGCCAAAATGTCTGAGCTTGGTCTGATAATGGTAACTGTTTCAAAAGAATTGTACAATTTAATAATTGAAGGCGTGACATACTGCGACGAGTTAATTTATTTTAATTCCTTTTTGACAAACCTTTGCCACTCACTTTTAAGCGAAACTATTCGAGTTTGCAGAATTAAATATTTCGTTCGTAAGATTTTTTCGCACATTTTAGGGTTAATGTGAAACTGCGCCATTATGTAACCGTTGTAACCCCTTTGCTTATATTCATCATTATATACTGTTGTATCCAGTTGTAGCTTTCATTTAAATAAAACTTAATTGGTTTCGAAACATACAAAGAAACAAACAAACCTTTGAATTGGACTTTTGATTGATGAGCCTGACTGCTTCCTCGATCTGAGATGGAACACCGCGTATGATGACAATTTTCATACCTGGTACAGGTGACGGGTTGGGGTCAAAGTTTACTTCAGCACCTGACGTTGTCCTTACTTCGTCAAGTGAACGCGTGTTTTCTGTTAAAAAAGAGAAGAAAATTATCTATTTATCTATACATATATTTTTATCAAAAAATCTAACCAAGAGTTGCTTTTCAAATCGAATTTAATATGACGAACTGTAAGTGGTTAATGAGTTATTTAATTTTTGTTCAACGATCCTAATATCTTGAAAAATAAATCATACAGTAACTATCTTCATTGTTCTCTTAACCTTAATCATCATAGTATTGTTCATTAATTTTTTTTCTCAAAGAATAACACAAAATTTAAATACCGATCTTACCTATATTCAGTAGTGCAGCTTGTTCATCGGTCACAGCGAGTAGGTAAACTTTGACCCGATCACCGCCTCTGCAACCTTCTCCTCTGCATCCTTTCCTCTGCTTTCCCTGTATTATGTAACACATTTACATGGTAACATCATAGACTGTACACCATATACACAGTTTGTCTGAGGAAAATACACATCAGATGATATTGTACGAGCATTTTAAAATATAGCTACTAAAGATATGTATATTAAAAGGAAAGAAGTTCAACAAAGTAGAAAAATGTAGAAATGTATGAGGAAAAGAAGGAAGAGCGAGAATTAAGAAAAATGAAGACTGGTCAAGATTCATAATTTTTTGAATCCTAACAAGAAGGAATCATTGAGCTGAAATAGTTATACTGCAAATATTTTTCTGTCACACCACGCACCTAGCACGAAACTTATTCTTAACTTTTTTTAATTGTAAACAACACGTGCGCGCGCGCACACACACACCCCAAGTGTTAATCTTGTGACTGCTGTGTTAATACTGTTTAAACATTTTTTTCATTATAATAGAAATAGAAATCAGAAACAAAATAGCCATGCGAAAAAAGAAAGCCCCATATTTCTGTTAAAATTATTGATGACTAATTACAATAACAGCGATGGCTGTTCCAACATCACTATATTGTAAGTCCTTCTGTTAAAATTAGATAAAAATATTTGTTTTACCATTGATGCAAGTTGTGACCTCTGTGGCCTCTTCCCGCACACCCCCGCCCGTAACAGAATCACAGACCTGGGTTGACTACACCTTGTCTCACCTGTTGTGGAGCAGACGGCAGGAGACCAGACATGGCTGACAGTGGTCTCCCTTCAGCGACTGTCGTCTGCGGTCTTTGTCAGGACAGGACATAGACTGTCAATGTACGCTCTGTACTTGATGGTAGACAGCTAGGATATCAAACATGGGCGACACTAGATGCAGTGAGATATTTATTGTCTACATTGTAAGCGCGAAGTGTAAATAGATGTCACCTAAGTGTAATAATGTGTACAATACCTGTATACGTACCTATAAAACACATGTGAATATGTCTGTACAGCACAAGTGAGTCTGTACAATACTTGTATATGTACACCTATACAACACACATCAATATGTCTCTACAGTACTTGTATACGTTCACATATTTAACACGAGTACAGAGCAGGAACCGACATAGCCTCCATAGTCCATGCGACAAGGGGATAGCTGTCACTATCGTGGATAAAAAAACTGAAACACAGTGAGCATAGATGGACGAGTATAATTGTATAATTCAAGTTATACTACCAGAAAGTAGCTACTTAGAACAGCTGGGCTGTGAACTACTTTATAAAAGAGATAATTTGTTTTGGAAAAATGCTCTACATAAATAAATATGTTTTTAAAATAAATTAAAAATAGTAAAGCTACCATATATATAGATAAAACGAAAAAATGTAAAGGGTTATTTTCCACTCCTCTGATAGCCTCAGCAAGTCTACTGGTTTAGAGATGTGTTGCTCGGAGAACTACGCAGTTTACATGTAAACAAGAATAATCTAGTAACTAATGATAAGGTCTATTGCTGCACAGCAATAGTAAACAAAGTATGCGCAATCACAATCATTTCAAGATTTTATGTCAAAGACTTGTGCTTCAATCACTACGACAGACTTACTGATCGAAAGATCTGTGTGCATGTGTTTGTGTTTGTGAAAGGTGGGAGCTACACCTGTGCGCGTACCTGTACATACACTTGCCTGAGTGTGTTGCTGTGTGGTTGTGATTTGATTAGGTGTAAATGCAAGAGAATGAGATTTGTGCGCGTGCATTTTGTGTTCATTCCGATTCTCATAATACTCTTGATGACTAATTTTTTCTTATTATTACTGCTCATTACTCATCATCACTGCAACTGTTCCTCTCTTCTCATTACCTCGGACAAACTCTGACGACCTGTCGCTTAATTCTCTTCCGGCTCTTGTGTCTGTCGTGATGTTATCGATGTACTCACATGAATTATGTCGATATAACGACACAAAGTAATACTTACTCACCTTTTATTAAATAGATAAGCTGGATGATCAGACCGTGCATCTCGCCATAACACTGACAGTATCTGTCACTTAGTTACTCTGGACATGACGCACAATGGCAAGATGGCGGAGTGACTGCCGTCTACCGTATCGGGTTTTCCCACAGCAAAACTGTAAAACTATTAATAGCAGTTTGTCAGTATAGGTTATCTGTAGCAGACAGATAAGGAGGCGTGTCAGCTATTATGCTAAATATTATTTATCAACAGAAGATGTTTAAACGGTTGTAAAGCGTGTGACCACCTGTCCAGTGTCCTGCTGTAGGTTTGCATCTTGACGTCGCCGTAGTTTGCTGGACAGTAGTTTGAGATTCACGACGCGTAGAGAAAACTTGTAAAACGAGCCCCTCTAGGCTTGCTAACTGCGACAAAGCGATTAAGATTTAAAGATCTGAATCAGGTTAGTTCCCGTCACTCAAATCGATTTCTCACGAGTGAGCCTAGGCCCTAGAGCAGACCTGGGCAAACGCCGGCCCGCGGGCATGATCCGGCCCGCCTCCTGTCTCTGACCGGCCCGCCCTCTGGCCCGCCCCCAGTATATATACTATATATATACAGTATTGGGTAACACTGAGTTAACTATATTAGTCCGGCCCTCTAGAACCATCCCAGTTTCTCATGCGGCCCCTTGGGAAAATTAATTGCCCACCGCTGCCCTAGAGGGACGCCTTTGCATTTTCCCTACGCGTCGCCAATCTCAGACCCTCTAAACGTGTTGGCTGAAAACCTCGTGTTTACCCTTCCATGATTTTTTTTAGAAACTGTTTTTTTCTTCTAGGACTTTCTCACAACCTTTTACTACCCAGACCTCACACCACACATACACCCCTCTCCTATATCCGAGAGTTTTCTTCACCTCGTCAAGTGGACGGGTGTTCTATGTTACAAAAAAACAAATTCCTGTATTCATGATCGTTGTTTTATACACATATTTATACACAAATATAACCTAAAGTTTCGTTTCAAACTGTATTGAACACGACGAACTGTAAATGGTTCATGGTGGTATTTATATTTTTTCAATGCTCCTAATATCGTGAAAAATTAATAGTACAGTCTCCATCTTCATTCTTCTCCTGACCTCTTATTATTATTATTAAAGGTACGTATAGTAACAGAAAAAAGAAGTAAAATAAGTTTTAAAAATGAAGAAAATGTAGGAAAAAGAAGAGAAAGAGCGAGAATAGAGAAAAACGAAAAAGTCTTATGACGATTGATGATCCCTTGAATATTAACACCAGGGCTTCATCGAGATGAAACAGTTGAACTGCAAATACTTTTGTACGTCAATGCACGCAACCTAGAACAAAACCTTTTCTTACATAGCAATAAATAAAATGGATTAATTAGTACAAGTTAACAATCAATGGCTGTTTATGAATGGAGAGGATGTGTATCATGGTGGAACAAAGATACGTTAAATTCGGTAAATTTTGTCATTATTACCAGCTAACAACCAATGCCAGTTTTCCAATAGCAGGGAGCTTGTATGAAGGGAGGAGAACAAACCTAATGTCAAGAACGAGAGTTATCACCCTTACTGCGATGTAGTAAGTACGAGCTGTCGCCCTTGCGCGTCGATTGGTATGAATATGTGGGAGCATCAGTCATAAGAGTATGTGTGAACAAAGTGTTCACAGGAGCCCCTGTATTCTTGGGGAACTCGACTATAGCAATGATAATAAGCCGTCGTGCTAGAAAGATGCTGGAGAGGTTGTCTGTGAGAGAGAGAGCGGGAATGAAAGCGATTCCTTGCCTGGAGTAGGTACTCGATCTGTTAATTTTTATTATTATTATCTTTGTAACTGTTAGAAAAATAATCTGAAAGCCTAAATTTTGGTTCCACTCCTTAAGAATATATATATATATTTTTTTTTTTTTCAGCAAACAGTAGACTATGCTTTTGTGTTAGTGTCCGACTGGTGTATTCACTAGACACAAGCGTTTCAGGAATTACCAAGAGGGAACAAAAGCAAACACAGAGTAAATATCGCCTTGTCAGCTGATGATAGCCGAGTGTTTCCACCCTTTTAAATGGCGTTAGCCATGGAAGTAAAGAAATATTATTATTATTGTTTTCATCTGTCTGTCGTGTCTATACAGCCAGACCCAGCTGTCGGGAAGTATTATCGTCATCTTCATCAGTCTATCGTGACATCCTCATCAGTAGGTTGCTTTGCATCCTTCATGTTGACATCGCCGCTGTTCTCTCTCTGTGTGGCAGTGGGTCCCACGCCATCATGTCGCACGTGTTGGCTCCTGTTGGTAATCCGGGTATCTTGGGTTTTCCTTATTTGCAATATCATGATACTCATAGTTCTTGTTATTTGGTTCTTCTTTGCGTCTTATGTATTTGTTTTTATTCATGATTAGTAATGCTGTTTATTTCTTAGTTCATATGTTATTCTTTTTGTTTCCTGTCCCTCGTAAGCTGTCCATTTTTCGGTTTTGTTCTTATGTTCTCTGACGCTAAAAGAATGCTCATTAGGAGTGCACACACACATATATATATACTTTTTGTGGACCCAAATGTTAATATTAAGTCAGCCAGTCCCCAAAACATCCCATAGGCAGTGAATTACACGATTCACACCGCAAGAATACATGGTGAATGTTGCATTATTTATGTTGTGTTCTCCGCTTCAACTAAGCAACTAAGGACTGCTCTGTTCAATACCAATACTTTATTTGATGCCGCCTTTGAACAACAAACACAAAGGTCACCACATGGCTGTATTGAATCTTAATGATCTGTATTATCATCGCATTACGCGCTCTTGCAGTAGCTTCTGCATAAACTCCATGGTCAGCAGCAATGCAGGTCATAGGTCAACGCCATTGGCTCTGCTTCTTCGACTTGTTATCGCGCGTCATAACAGCTGCTATCAAACCGCCTGCGAGAGCAGCTGTGGCACCAATGGCAGCTGTCTTCACCCAGAAGTCCACCTGGTCACTGCTGGCCTCCCCATAGCGACACGAGGTGGCGAAGTGCTCGCAGTTCTTTATGAGGACATTGTAGCCAACATCATTCAGTCTAGACCAGGCTTTCTGTACGATCTCTTGGGGAGACAGTGGGCTGCGAAAAGACATCTTTATTATTTGATTAAAATTTATGTTAATATGTAATGGAATTATTTCGTTAGTTTTCTTGTTTGTTTTCTTGTTCGTTTACCTGTTTTATTTTTTCTTCGTCAAGTTAATCCATCAGCGAATCTGTATTTAATAGGTCGTCACTCTTTAAAGTTCAAACTAATGGACAAAAAACTAAGATGTTCAAAAGTTAATTTCTATTTTACTATGTTTCAGACTCAAACAGCATACATGTACTTCATTGACAAAAATACTGGGTCTGTGAGACCTAGAGCCAGAAGTTAATAACTGTGAACTCCATGCACATAATGAGATGTGGTCTAACTTTAAAAGGTTGTCTACAAACATAAATAAAGTGGTAATACCATGCAATGCAATCGTACAAGAAGATAAAAGCTGATGTGCTTGGAAAAAAAAAACCTGTTGATTGCTACTACTAGTATATTAGAAGGAAATAAAAGAGGCCCGTACACCTGTCAAGATTCCGATGGAGGAAATATTAAAAGGTCACGATGAGAAAATATAGAATTATGCAGGTTAAGAGGTAAATAGTTCTTACAGTAGATTATTTGAATATTTGTTCCTCATAAATAGCAATAGACGCAAGAAAACGCAAGTATAATTAGAACCCTTCTGTAGGAATAAAAAAGACATAAAACAAATAGTAAGAGACAGCAGGCTTGTTTAATGTTAGAAAACTCACCGCTTTTCTCCATCCAAACAGTTATTTCTTTTTGCCTTGTCCCTTCCAGCAACATCCAGGAAGTTGTCAACGCGGACAGTCGCCTTGCTGTAGCACTCTCCACTGAAACTAGTCAGGTGAGTAAAGTTCACCTGTGCATCGAGTCCGTCATTGTCATCGCCTGCCAGGTGAATGACTTGTTGGTTACCTGGAAATCATGGTGAATAAGTCTTGAAAGTTTTCTTTTTTCATTTAAAGCTTCTTTGACTAGGTGTACAAGTATGTAGAGGAACAAAAAACAGAGTTCCCTTGCGTTTAAATCGTCATCACTTTCGTCTTTTAACATCTTTCCTTTTCGTTAAATGCTCAGTCTACCGGACAGCTTCTCTCAAATAGCTATTAATTAACAAAGCGGCTCCTCATCCACTTAGGCCCTGCATTTCCGCTGAGCAGTCTGAAGCGCAGTTGAAGGATATAATACATGTTAAAATCATTTTATTGACCGTTAGAAATTAATGTATACTTTATGCGTTTGTTTCCCTACATTGATGACCAAAATTATTGAAAGCTTCGTAAACTGCGAAATTAATAGATAAATAAAAAAAATGATATAGACTGATAGAGCTATTAAAAGCTACCTTATCTAAAGTGAGTTCAACTCATTAGGTTGTCTATCACTCACCTACATACACAGCCCAGTGTGAATAAAGACCACGAGGAAACTCGATTAAGTCGCCTTCTCTGAGAGATTTCAGCAATGTCCTGTTGTGCATATTGACCTCCATGGTCGCCATGTTTCGACTATCTTGTGGTCAGTACACTATAGTGACGTCACTGTTGACTTCACCTGCACACACACAACACGCATGTCACGAGGATGTCAAGAGGATGTTGTCCTCAAAACCCTGTGTCCACATCAGACAGAACACTCGTACATGGGCTGGGGCAGGACTTCACTCAGTGCACAGTGTACAATGAATTACAAATGCCCTACCTCCACCCCACCTGTCATTTGATGTCTAGGATGTCGAAAACACAGTGTGTCATAGAGATGCTGAAAGCAAAACATTGTGTTGGAGACTTAAGTACATTCTCGAAACATCAAGAAATCTTATCACTTATTCAGTATTCTACACATCAGGCAATAATCACATACACGTACTTACAAATAGGCAGCAGCCTCGGTGACAACAAAGACAGCCTCACACAAGTCCACCTGGCCTGTGAACAAAAGCCTGTAGCACAGCTTGGCAGATGTCTGTAATGTGAACAGAACATGAAGTCCCAGTCTGTCCCCTCAGTCGGAGCTCACCTCAGTAGATAAAGACTGTTACACAATGCAACCTCCAGGTCTTCACCTGAACCTGTAGCACGGCTTCCTAGAATTCGCACACCTGTACAAGGTGTATAGATAGCATTGCTATCACTCACACGATGCTGACCTGTACAAGGATGATAGGTGGTATTAAAAAATCCAAGTTAGAGCATTTATGTACAGTAGTACTTGGACTATCTTTTCTGAATAGTGAGGTCACACTTTGTTTGACCTCTTACTCTGTATCACACACACACCCCATGTGTGGTAAATACGAGTACATCTAGCCTCGTTGCCTGCAGCAATAGTGGTTTTATTGCACAAGAAATGGAAGACAGGGGAGGTGATTAGATTTACCCTTGTGTTGTCTACACTGGCTTCCCATCCGTTGTGGCATCCAGTAAAAACTGTCCGTGCTGTGTTTTCATGTCCTTGCTGACACCTGCCCTGATTATTTCTCTGAACTTCTCTTACATCCCAGCTACTGCAGCAGAAAAAAGAGACAATGTGGACAATTTCAAACCAATAGAAACCTCTCTGCTCAGGGCCGCCATGAGCCTAGGGCCATGCCTGGAACAACTAACCGACTGACCGAAGCCAGGACTTGTAGGAGCCACAGTGTGTAGCTCGCCATGGAAACAGTGGATCAGTCTCGTTACACAAGTGTAAAGTTACAGGTATGTCAATGTGGGGAGCACAGTGAGTAGGGGAGATGTGAACGCCTCACAGTGTGATCACGTGACACCACAGGTCAACTCGAACACTGCGATAAGACGACTCGACCACTGTCTACACGTAGCTGTCTATTTGGTATGTAGTTGAATGAGAAGGAACACGGCGGGCGGATGAAGTGTTTAGTGTGACGACAGCTGTTTCTTCCCGTGGAGGGTGTTCACTCTATGAAGGAGCAGAGACAGGTCTCTGACGAGGTTGGCAGATCGGGCAGAAAGGAGGACGGACAGGTGGAGCAAACCCTTTCGAGGGAAAGTCATCACCCTATGCGCATCGTACTGTCAACGTTATCTAGGCCCTATATAGGTTACCTATATTGACGGGGGAGAGTACTCTTACCAACCAAGGGCCATAACCCCTAATAATGGCACGTGACTTTTAGCCAATTGTGTACTACGTGATCGGAACTGCGCGCCATTTGCAAAGCTGTGTTTCTACACTTTTCGCAAAAGGAATTATAATTAAGCTTCTTCAGCCGTCAATTCCAATACTGATACATGTGTTGGACTCTTCAATAACAGTATGTATAATTTATATACTCTAAATTAGCATAGTTATTGAGATTTTAGTTCCAAGTTCAGTGCAGAATATTACGCTAAGAGAAGAAAGATTAGAGTACACATTAACGCAATAAATGCACAAGTTTTCCAGAGAGAAGTAGAAATCAGGCCCAGCAGTTCTGAAAGCTTGCAATTTGATAAATCTTTAGCCGTTAGCGATGCAGAGAATTCGGAGCTGTCAGAATTTCCTCAAATAAATTGCGATTATGAAAGTGTAGGTCACGAACTTTACGATTCGAAAGCAACAGAATTTCGACAGTTCCTTCTGTTTACTGGTATAGTAGCGTTAAAAGTATCGATTCAGACAAATTAACTTTAATGGCATTTTCTCTACAACAAATGGTAATGACTGTATGATGGTCAATAATTTATTTTACTGTTATTCTAGATAGCTGGCTGCTGGCATTTAAAGATGAAAGTGGTCACAGGATGTGCAACTGGCCATCACAATCTGTTGAACCAGATGCAAGCTTCATTAATTAGAGCTATAAAGCCAGATTCCTCATGTTCTATGCTTCCAGTTCTCCTGCACAAGTCATTAAGTAAGTGCAATTTATTTTTTGATTCCTAATATTCATAATTAATTCTTGTGCAGAAGAAAATTTATGAACTGTTTGAACTCTATAACATGTCATTACGGCACAAACAGTGTAACTTTGGTTGTGATTTTGCCCTATAAGAGTGAAAGGGACTAAAGTACTTGATTATATTAAAGTGAAATTTATGCTGTGCTTTTGGTCTTGATTTGTGACATCTAATTAGCACCTTTGCCTTCACGCCTCCAGCGCCCTTGTCTGGTGTTCATCCTGCCAGCACAGGGACCCCAACCCCTTGGAAGGTAATTTGAAGTCATTTTGTTCATAATCATTTTAACATTTTGTTTGTTCTTACCCTCGGCCAAGACTTTTGAAAAGCGTTTTTGTGAAATATAACTAGAAGTGCAAAATCCCAGGCTTCTTTTGCCATAGTGAAAAAAATTGAAATAAATAAGGATCACTATTTTACATGTTTTCTGCTATTGCATTTGTTGGTTCCAGGTAAACAAGATAAACTACAGAAAGCTGTACAGCATATACTGTCTCTTCTGGAAGAGATGAAAACTTACGTGAAAGACGTGAAAAATAGGCTTGCGCAGATGGAGTGCCAAACCCAAGAAAAGGAGCTGACATCTGACACAAGGGTTACAGTTTCCCTTAAAATCTTCAGAGGATGTAGAATATCTCAAGTTGGATTTAAAGACAGATCCAGGAAAACGTGCACGCTTGGTATGTACTCTATTCTGATTTGTTAGGAGTCAAGTGTCTGTGTGCTATTCCCTTTAAAGGTTTTCATAGCATTATGTTGTATAATGTCTGCAGTACTAAAAAGTAACAAAAGCATTGTTATGGTGGCATGAATTACAGCTGATAATAAATTTTCTGTAACCACTTTAGCTTGGTTACGAAGAAAAATATGAAACTTCCTTAATGGTTTTCATCCATATTTTGGTCTTATAATACTAGTTCTCATAACATGTATCATGATACTGACCACAGCAAGTTTTATTATAAAAAAGGATGTTTGTTTATTTTTTTCTGTTTCCAGGAATGCTATTTGGCGATGAAGGGAGGCTTAAACTTAAAGCTCGTGGTCAAGAGTATACTGTCTGTGCTATTTTCAACACAATTAGCCCGGTGTTACAACTATAACAGCCTGAAGGGAAAGAAGGGTCTGAAAAACCACCCCTTTATTTTAAGAACAGTTCAGGGTATGCATCTCCACTTGTTTCTGTTTATAACGCTTTAAAATTTTTATGCCACTTTACATATCTTTATAATTTGCTTGTACCTTTCTTTATTTCACCGTATATTCTGGATTTTTAATTTCAGCGACATACAATTAAATGCTTATTTTTATGCAGACTTCATATTCTTATATTTGTTCTATTTTTAGATGCTGCAAGAAAAAGTTATCCTGATGCTACGGAAGTGGAACTGCAAGTTCAGATTTCGAGATGGCTGACTGGGGCGAGAGATCGCGAAAATGGGAGAAAAGAAAGACTTTTAAAGCCTATAAATAATTCTGGGGTTGAGGGTGAATTACAGGAGAATTAAAGCTGTAAAAATTTCAACCGATATTTGTCTGGAAAACTCTGACATAAACCTGTACAGGTCAATGCTTTAAGAATTTGTGTAAATAATCATTTTTTTAATTAACAGTTAAATAAACATCAGTAAACAAAAAGTTATGTTTGTTTTTTGTAACATTATGGATTTTTTATGAACGTTTTTGCTGTTTCTTATGCAATCATTGCAAGACACTCATTATTAATCCATTTATTTTGCATTTATAGGGTTATGTTGATGTATTTGATATTTTTTGCAAATCAGAATACACCAAAATACCTAAAATTACCAATAGCAGCTGAAAAAGTGATCTGGGATTTATCTGGGATTTGCCCATATTGCCTATATGGAAAATCCACATAAGACCCATGGTTAGCCCGTTTGCGCTTTCTACGTTAGGACCTATATAGGTTTACCATATGCCCCCTAGATTCTGCTATATAGGGTCAACGTGAGTCCATGTGGGTCCTGTTTTCTAATGCTGATTGGGCATTGTTCTGAGACTGTCGGCTGAAGTATTGGTCTTCACAAAAAAACATCATCGTGAACCGACAATAACAAGGACAGCTTTAACATTAGAGCCCAGTTGATGCGCCTGTGAGAGTGAATGGTGAATGGTGGAGATAGAGAGGTAACAGCACTGGAATAGTGGAACTACGCTTAGTTCGGATAGCACTGGGACTCCCCCCTAGACGAGTGGGATGAATGGGATGGGATGGGATGGGATGGGATGAATTTGCATGTTTTATTTATCCTAAAGGATGACAATGTGTCAAGGTAGAATGACTAAGAAACCAACAGTTTGGTCAGAAAAACCATGAGATTCAGTCTGTGATGGTTTGGTGGACATGGCGATACAAGGATAAGAACAAGGGGCTCAGTGACGACAACTCCAGAGCCAATGTGAAAACACAAACATAAAAACTGTTACTAATTGTTCAAACCATTTATGTCTAAGGTAGGCCTGCTCAAGGCAGGTTAGAGCAAAGCGACAAACTGTCAATACTCTAAAATAAACACAAAGATTCAATGACATCAACTTTACAGCGTGTATATCAGTGAAGGTCGTGTACCCGTATATCAACTTTCCAAGCGGGTACACGCTCCTGTGATAATATACCTGACTGCGGCTTCTCGTTATTCGAGACTAGACCTCAGCTGTAGGTGTCTGTCGTGTCCTGATTAAAGTGACCACATGACAACCGGATGCTGCCATAAACTCAGATCATTTTGTGAATTCCTTGGGTGTTCCTCATAGTGTTCCTCATAGTGTTCATCATGGTGTTCCTCATAGTGTTCATCATGGTGCCGTAACCAAATGATTATAGTGTTTTCTGCCTCTGGTGTAAGCTGATCAGTCAGTCGATGAACACATGTAAAAATGAATTAATAAATGAAACTGAAGATATCCTCGACAACAAAGCTGTCATAGCTACGCTGGCCAAAGGACCAAACCTCGAGGCAATAGCTATGGCAGAGCTAAGTTTAAACACACAGACAAACAAACAGCTTCACTGTTTCAAAGTTCAAGGTTGCAACTCTGAATGATAGCAATCAAGGATGGCAGTTAATAGTTAATAGTGCTGGTGATGGGAAAGAGGAATTCTCTCTTCACAGTCTGCTTATCACTCCACATCAAACTTTCCTGTTTATGTTCTCATCTGATGACTGAGCTCGTTGTTCCTCTCATTTCAACTACGAAGGTCAATTGTCCGGAACATAAAGGGGAAGCATGGTGCTGCCTGTGGGCTGTAGCGACACTACTGGGAATTAATTAGCTGCCTTTACCGCCATGTTGGTAGACTTCCCACTACACACTGAGAGACTTTCCTTGAACTCCACATGTCTATCAGAAGGATGATGCCACTCAATAGGTCGACAATTCTCTGGAAGACATTTCAACGCCAACAGGTGCAGACTGGACTAAGCCAAGGATCATGATATCAGTGAGTTTACGAGAAACAAACTAAACCAAACATAAGAACACCAACAAAGAAATTTTATTATCAATGAATAATAAACAGGACCCCTATTGTAGTCTATTAACTCTTGCAGGGCCGTGCTTAGGGGCAGGCGGACGAGGCATCTGCCTAGGGCCCCGCGCTTCAAGGGGCCCCGCGCTTTTGATTGATATGGTAACTAGGCATATGGAAAACCGTGTGATCGTGGCGTGAGGGCCCCGCACATGCCCTTTGCCTCGGGCCCCGCGGGGGCTAAGAACAGGCCTGAACTCTTGTATTTATTCTTTGTTCTCTGCTCGTGTCTGCAGTAAGGAATGCACTTGGGAAGGAAGTGTCACAGACACTCGTGTACACGTTGACACCTGGACATTTGCGCCTTCTTATCTTCACAAACAACTCTACCCCTTTTGTAGACCTGTATACAGTTTATGATTTTAACTAATAAATATACACAATAAACGTTAAATATAATTTCCCAGTAAACATACATCAGTTAATCCTTACTACTCTCTACGATCTTTTATCATTACTTATTAATATCTCAAACTCTAAACATAGTCCTGAAAGAAAGTTCCTTTTCTTGGTGATGAAAATAAAACTAAGACAGTGTGAAATTCTGCACAAATTAGCTTTCACTGTATCAACAGTCACTGGGGACTAATGTTACATAATCCATATATATATATATGTTTATATCTTCCACACACACACACACACACGTTATCTTGAAACGTAGAAACAATCAAAGAAAACACAACTGATGTATCGACCTGGTGACAGACGTTGTTCCCTAAATGACAGTGTCGATTGGGACGAGCGACCTCAACAACTTTTATCTCAAACCCTGCATCTTGGGGTCAAAGGTTGTACAATCTCGTGCTGCCTCTTTGGGACGAGCGACCTCAACTTTCCTGGGCCAAGTACTCCGGGATACCAATAAAGCTGCTCGTATAACAGTTAATAAAGAGAACAAAACAAATTACTCATACATACCCATAACTTTTAACAAAACTACACGAAAAAGTCAACATACAAAAATTTAAGAAAAATCCAAGATGCACCACACCTTTATATGAGGACACAACATTCACTCCCCCACACGTATTCTCGACACTTACCTCGTGTCTCTCATGGACATCAAGTGCTGGACGGCTAAAGTTAATTTAAATTGTCTTCCCCCACTTCTTATTCCTCTACCTAAAAAATAACGCCGGATTAGTCATTAACAGGTGGCAGCCATCCTCACTTTGGGGTTGTTAGCCTCGTGTCCCCCTCTGTCACTGTTAGGAACAGGGGGTGGTTACCCCTGTCTGTTGTTAGTCAGGGATTATTGCCCTTACCACTATCGGAGAGTGTTTTTGGTTGCGTCGTGTTTAGCGTCAGAACCCGACGTCATTTTATGACGCAATTTGAGAGGGACGTAAGGGGAAAATTATTTGGAAGAAGGCAGACGGCTGTGAGAAGTGAAGAGAGGCGGACTGAAAGTGTGTGTGGTGTTCGCTTCTGTTCTTGTGTGTTGATCCCAGGGAATATATTTGTGGTGTTCGCTTTGCATCTGGTGTGTAAATCCCAGAAAACATATTCTGAGTCGTCGATTAGGTGTCTGCCAAGTCAGCACTTACTATTATTAAGTATCGGAACGTGTATGTGGTTTCCTCTACACGTTTGTGTGTGTGGATATCCGTCAAGTGTGAGCAAGACTACACAACTTCTGTACAAGGGAAAGAGAGGATTTTACCAAGACGTTTCATTTTTTGGTGTGAGTAGCTAAGACTCTAACGAATTATTAAAAAACATACGACAGTTTTGAGTTACAAGCCGCTGCATGGAAGACCTACAGACTTTATATATAGTTAGTTTAATATTGATTGATATAAAGTTTGGTTGCCCACGACAAATCTAAGTGATATGTGATTGAAAGAACACGAAAGGGGACGCGTGCGTGTAGTGAGTGAAAGTGTCATAAAAAAAAACAAAAAAACAGCGTCTCTGACAGTGACAGGGAGGATGGGCTGACTCAAAAGCTTTTATACGAGAACACGAATTAATGAAAAAAATTAGACAAGGCTCAGCATCCTGTAACAGTAGAATATTTTCAAGAAATCTCACTATTCTGCACTTTAAATAATAATGCTGCAGTACTTGCAAGTCTTGTTGTGTGTTTTATGTCAGACATTTACTGTAATCAACTTTCCATAGTAAGCGATGTGCTTTCCCATTACAATAGTGTCTGTTGATGATCATGTGCAGTGTCTTGTTTATTTGTTTCGATATATGCGGTTTGCTAGTACAGACAGAGAACTCTGGAGACAGAGAACTCTGGAGGATGAATTTCTCGACAGTTTTCTCAAACCGTTATATTTTTAAGTTGTTTATCACCTGTCATTTGCGTCGCCTGACTTTTGTAAAGCAAATAGTGAGGGCTGACCGACTAAGAAACAAAATTGCTCACAAAAAAAATTGTAATTAAGGAAAACATAATTTAAACGAAGCAAAATCAGCAGCAGCTACAGCAGTAAAATCAGTTTGACTAAGCTCACAACACGTGGTAGTCAAAGTCAGATGTTGGACGAGGCGATTGCTTCTTGATCACTTCCTATTGTCATCATCAAAGGACTGATCAAGGATCAAATGTTTTCTCTAACAGTTTATATCGACAACGACTTGAAGGGACGCTTGCAACCACTCATACAGCCGACAGGACCACACGATTACCAAACCACTAATGAGCGACACACACACAGAGAGATAACAGAGAGCTACCCGACGTGGTTACTAGTGGCTGCTGTGCTCACTAGCGACCTCTGACCTCATTTGAACCACCCGCTCCTCTCAGCGTCTCAGGAAGATGCCCCGAGGGACGCTAGGCTGTGGGGTTCGCTACATTGTCTCCCAGGGCGAGAACCAATGGCCAGCGTCCACAACACCCACGTGACTACAGCGCGTGAAGGCTTTTCGCCCCAACTGCGGACAGGGTGGGAGGGGCTATGAACAGCGAGCCCCCATTGGTGGAGAAGGCAGCTCATGTGGCAGACGACTGTGACGTACAACGGACATGACGTCAAGCGCCACTCGAGTCAGCGAAAAAGGTCACGACCTTAACCCCTTGAACCGGTTAAAAATAGATTTCAAAATTACGTCAACCTGTCGTCTGCTGCTCGCTGTGTTCCTGTTAATGAGTGCGTCCCTTGCATTAAGAGAAACACAGACACAGAAACATGACTGACACGTGACAATGATACGATAATGACTTAGATGTCTAATTAGAGATATTTCAACCAGTATTTCTGTGAGACTACAGTTGACAAGCCAGGGACAAATAAATGAAACCAATTGACAGAGCCTAATGGTGTAACAACAAACACATCTTTTGGTAAAGACATGAAGTGCCAGGAGAGACCAGAGTAGACCACAGGGCGGATGTAAGACCGGATTCCAGGCCAGGCCACGCCCTTCCTGCCAAGCTTCAGCCAATGGAAAGATGTCAACGGGGATGTAATGAGCATCACAGACTACAAAGGCCGATGTCAGATGAAGCCAAGCTGTCATGACATAAAGTCACTAAGTGTTGAAGCCTACAACAAAGCAACTCAACTTTCCTCCAGAGATAATAATTTCTATCAAATCCACCGACAACTACATGTCCTGTAGCAACCACACCATCAGCAGCAGCAACACCCGGGTGCTTTGTGTCGGGGGTTTGCTATAAGAACTTTCAGGTGAGATTATTTTGATTTTTCTTTGAGTTTTTCTTGAATTTTGTGTGCAGCATATCGTTTCACTTGTTCCAATGTCTTTTCAATCATCCTTCTCTCCTACATGCACAGCTTTGCACACGGAAAACTACACCATCCTGAGACTTCAAACACAAAAATATTTTCCAGGTCTTTTGAGTATTACTACTTTGTGGTCACTCTGATGAACAGAGAGAGAGGTGTTATGTCAAGACAACAACAAAAAACACAAAAGATAATCATAAAGAAAGCTTAATACGGATTAAGTGTGTGTGTGTGTAGTTGAAGATATGAGTAGATTCATGTTGAATTATCTAGCAACACATCATGAAAACGACTTCAAGTATAGAATAATGGTGTTACATTAGGATAAAGCGAGCTGAACACCGTTTAGTCTAAGTCGATACAATACCGAATATCAATCGTCATAGTTTACAATAATGTATAAAACACAATATAAAAACACTTTGCTCTAATAGTGATTCATGAGGGTTGATGCCAATCCAAGTATTTAAAATTACTTGCATCATTTCTAAATAATTGATGACAAGTTATGTCACGTGTCAGCGATCGTGCTGTCATCCTTGTGTGCCTCCCATACTGAGCTGGCCCATCGTTAGGTGTTTTCTTCACGCTTTTGTCCCCTCTTTGTCTTACGTCTTGCGCGCGCGCACAGCTTCCTTGATGCGTCATTTTACTTTTTCCTTTTTTGACGTCATGGGTAGTCGTCATCAAGTAACAGACGGTGCTTGACCGTGGCCATGACAGTCAGAGTTTTTCATTTTGTGTCGACCGATCTGCCACAAGCCGTTTTGGGTGAATAGAGATCCATTCTGTCGGGTTCCACACCATTCTAGTCTGTAAGGGGCCTTTGGGTGGCGGTGGAAGTGCAAGTGAGAGAATTCTTTTATGTTCAAAGCCATAGTCCGATGTTTGATTACAAGATTTGTACTTTGTTAGCTTAACGTTCGTGATTGCCGGGTCGCGACGCTTGTAGCGCGTACTCGTTTCCCGTTGTATGGATTTGTGTAAGATCAACATTAGATTTTTGACGAATCTTAGGATTAGTCCGATGGTCGGATATATGTATCAGTGTGAAAATATTGTTTTAGAAATTGAGCAGTTTCAGGACACGCCTGTTGATTGTAAGAATTGTTTTATCTACAGTCTTATTTTTCGTTCTTCTTCACTCTTCCACCTGTTGGTGTTTTTCGCTCTTCCTTCGTGTCACCGTGTCTTCACATCCTTTGTTGGCGTTGCTGTCCGTCATCGTGTCGAGGGTCCACCCTGCACAATCATCATCATCTCGTCGGCGCGTGAACTCGCGACCCTGCTGCACCAGTGTGCGGAAAGGCTTTCGACTGAACACCTAGAGCAGGAATCTTCGAGCAGGAGCTTTCGTGGCCAGTGGCCGGCCAACATCATCGCATCTGGACGAGAAGACAGAGGGGTGGGGATACGTCTTTAGAGCGGCAAGCAAGGCCAGAGGGCGGGCTGCCGTCTGTGGACATCTTCAACGGACTTCTGAACTGTCACCCCGCAGTGCATGCGGGTGATGTATTGTATATACGGTGACTGAGATTAGCCTGTGCACAGGGCAGCTGATTTGTCTTATTTTAATTTATCTGTTTTTTGTTTGTTGGATTATTCGCGCTGATCTATATTTGTTCATGTGAGAGTGTGAAATGTTTGATTTTTGATTCCTATCAGTATTATTTTTTGTGGCTAATAAATTAGTTTTGTTTGTTACGTGAATTTTGTCTTTGTCATTTCTGTGTATGGTCTGCGCTCGGTTGAAGTTCGACTGGATTCGTCGCGGTCACGCGACACTGATGACATTTGACAGAACGTGTACAAACTCTTATAGACACATTGACACAGATATTACACTCGCAGACTGACACATTGACACAGACATCTCACTCGTAGACTGACACATTGACACAGATATCACACTGGTAGTCTGACACAGATATGATGACACATTTACAGAAACACCTCTGTAACAGAAAAACTTGTTGACACGTGTTCTTGTGTAAACAGAGATACAGACCCCGTGATGTAAAAAAAATGTAATGACGTCATGTCTATGACATTACAACTTGATGACGTGGTGATACAATGAGAGAAGAAGAGCACAAACACTAAAAGACAATTGTTGATGTAAGAGACTGACACACGACTACAGCAGGTGACAGGTGTGTCAGTGTAAATGACAGTCACCTTCAGGCGGCTAAGGGGCAGACAATCACAAGTTGTGACGTACAGCGGGACATGAGGTCAAGTCGGGGAGAAACTCTGATGTACCGTGGTAACAATTCAGATTTAACAAAGTCGTAATCATTGTACTTCAGACACACGACGACTTTTCTCTCCAGACCACGAACATGACGTCCATCCGTCACCCACACCACGTCACTGCGGGCCGTGGCCACGTCCTCGATGTCGTCATCCTTCATCACCCGCACTGGGATACCCGCTTCTTGCAGTCCTGTCACCATACCCCAGTTGTCACTAATGTCAGACCAGTCCAACACCAGGACGTCTCTCCACTGTAGACAGGGTGGTGTGTCACCGCTGGTAGAAGTCAATGTTGTAGATGATGTTGTGCTGTTTTCTGTCAACATGGATATAAACAATAGCATCGTGACGTCATCATGTTAAACTGACAGACACACGTCACTAACACACCTTTTTATTTACAAGACTGCTTCTTACCCGTTCGTTATTAATCACACAGGTAAGTGTTTAACTGTAAACAACGTTACACTACACAATACCCACACATACCTGTAACACCAACACGGAGACTGTGTAAGAAGCTGGCCACCTCACGACCGCACGTGACACAGTCACCTGGCCTTCGACCTGAGTGACCCTGACCTCGGTGATACAGTCGTGTGACTGGCGGGCCGTCTGTGTGGTCGGGTACACCTCGCTCACTGTACAGCTTGACAGCACGGTGTCTAGTGATCCTCTCGACGTGCTCCACTTCCCTGACGACGGCCGGAGGAGAGCGGAGGGGTCTGGTTAAATATTCCACTTGCCAGCCGGCGGGTGCGTGTCTATGGAAACAACTTCCCGCCCACAGATGGAGACGAGGAACTTGTTTCAGCAGCTTCTTACACAAAGTCTGGAAGTTGTTGATTCTGTAACTACGACTGTAACATAGGATGTAGTAACCCGCGTTACACTGTTTACTGTTAGTAATGTGTGATTTTGTTTGTGTATAATGCTAAATATTGTTACCAATGATGTCATCAAGTAAGTAATGTCATAATAATGACACGTGTTGCAACACAATGTGTGTAACAGCCGATGCTTCAAAACAAATCTATGTTGACAACACAACACCTCCATCAGGTGTCACAACTGTTGAGGAAACACCAAACAGTTTTAGTGGAGTAAATGCAGACAACATCTACCTGTGTGTCTGTCATCACATCACACGCTGTACAACTCACCTCAACTCACCCACTACTTCATCAACGATGACGTACAACGACCCTCCCATCGCCGCCTGTGACAAGTCGTTGACGGCCTTCTTCACTTCGTCACCGTCATAAAGATGATACAGCAGGAGGTGAGGCTGACCGGGTGACACACCTGCTGACTGTAGTGTGTTTACTGCCTGCAGCAACAGGTGATACAACATGATGCTCGCTACACGACTACCCCTCCAGGTACTGACAACGTAGACGTGGTGACCACACCGCAGCCACTGTATGGCCATCAGCAGCAGCACCACAGTTTTACCTGTACCGGGCGGTCCGGTGACAAAGAGTGTGGGAGGCGCCGTGTGTAGCAGGTGAACTTGCTCCGGGAAGAGTGTGATTACAGCAGTATAGCACTCTCCTGTCCACCACACGGCCTGACCCAGGGTCTTGACACTCACACGTGGAGGACACGTGCATGGCACACTCACTGTTGTCGCCGGACCACAGAACCTACAACAAACAAATGTTGGACACTTGAGCTCATCTTACTGTTATAATAAACATCACCCGCTGTGACCAACCCTGTACATTGAGTGATTTACATTATTTAGTACAAGTTGTTTGTTACATTCAGTAATAAAGTTTTCTCTTATTGTAGAGGGCCAGTAGTCCGGCGTTGCTGTTGTTAGTTTTTGGCGGGATCTGCTGACGCAGGGTGAGAGGGGCGACTCGGCAGTGATTTGGAAAGCTTACCCCGTCCCCGAGTTATATAAGGGCAGAGCTGAGACAAAACGTGTTAACAGAACACCCTAGATAGGGATTTACTTCATTTATATATTCTTTTTATTCCTTCTTTGTTTTCAAAGCTCTCTTTGTTTATGTGGCTTAATAAGTATTTTTTGCTTTCACTGAAATCGCGTTGTTTGTTGGAGTGTGATTTGGGGGCTCGAATCGATAATTAGCGTTAATTAGTAATTTAGTGAAAGTGCATCACGCACATGATTATGTCGGCGTGGATGGCAAAGTAGTCGAGAGTGTAGTCAAGACCTGACTACGAGGCTCTGCCCATCACACGTGTGATAATGTGAGCGACACAAGTTAAAAAAAAGGGTTCAAAGTCAGCAGCAGTTGAGGCCACAGAGTAGAGAAGTTTCGTAGGAGGGGCAGAACTTTTTGATGTCTGCAGCAATTTTCTTTCGTAACTGAAAATTGTATGATTTCTGATGGCACAACAGATTTGTTGTCAATGTCCGTTCTTAAATGTCTTCTGGTTCATCATTATTCCTCTCATCGTCGAACAGTTTATCGTCGTCCATGTCTTCCCCAACCATTTCGATTTCTCTCTGGGAAAGTCAGTAACAGTTGCTGGCAAGATCATCACCACTTTCATCTGCGTCTGACAGTTAACTGCCACCTGGTGACAGCAGACACACAGTAGCTGCCGAAAATTCTTCGTCGCACTGTTCAAGAAACGTTTTCACTTCCTTCAGGGAAATATACTTTTTTGCATTGTTTAGTACACAAATAAGATAAATAAGACTATAAATTATGTTATATCAACACATTGTAAGTAGTGATCATCCCAATGTCCTTTTGACAGGACGATGTGACATGACACGATATTACATTTGTGTTTGTGTGATTGGAATAAACTTTAGTAAAACGGAGACGTGTATAGAGTACTGACATGACATCAGTCTCTGTGTCTACAACGACTACAACAGTCAACTCACAGGCTCCTTTGTATGTGGCCTGGTCACGTGATTGCTTCGGTACAACAGACAGAGGTCTGTAATTAACTGTCCTCTAGACACAACACTGGGAGACAAGGGGTTAATGAGTGACTGTAATCAACAGTAAATATTTAAGCCGGTGAGACAGACACAAGATGGCGGAAGACTAGTAGACAGACATCCTTGTATACTTGACTGTGTGACACTTGTTCAGTCTGTGTCTTGTGTCTTATAAACATGTGTGTTTACAGCGTACACAACAACAGCTACTTAATAAATAAACAACATAAACAACGGGTGAGTGGCTCAAAGCTCAAGAGTGTTTAGTGACGATGAAGGTGAGATGGAGGAGGTTGTGGGAGGATGTGATGACAGTAGACCTGACATCTTGTCATCTCAACATCAATGTCACCACTGACTGTCACCACACGTGCATTTGATATCAAATGTTATTTACACGTCAACACTCGTACAGTGTTAGTTTATGTTGTGATACTCATTGTACACAGTGTATCTTACCGTGCTACTAGTGTCCTGTACACGTGACGTGTCATGTGACTGTCAGGCCCAGACACAGCCACACGTCGCTGCCACCATTTGCCGAGTTTCTTTAACACGTGCCTACTGACGTCACACGGGGTCATGGGGTCAGACAGCTGATCACAGCACAGACACACTCTAGCGATGTCGGCGGGGTCTGTTGTTTTTAGACAGCAATGCAGGTCCTTCGACAGAATTTTGTGATAAAGAAATCTGTTTGAACAGGTCAGCAAAGGAGACAGATGACAGACTTACCAGCTAGGAGCGTCCATGTAAGTGAAATCCTTTGCCCCCACCTCTACCCTCCAGAAGATATGCTAACAGCACATAGTAAATTTCCACCTTCCCTCCATCATGTCTAAGTGACTATATGTTACTAAACCTTTTCTCTGACTTGTGGTACTTCATTGGGAAGCCGCTACTGATATAAGCTAACAACCTCTTACCAGGTAGCAGTGACTAAAGATGTTTTCAGCAAGTGACTAACAAACTAGTTTACGCCCACCGACTGCACAAACCAACTTTATTATGCAGGTCGCCACGAACTTTTTGTCTTTGTCATAGTCGGTGCTCACCACAGCGAGTCAGACGCCACTGACATTACTTTACTACAGTATGAAGCAAAAAAACTAAATTATTGTAAGGGAAATGTACTTTGTGTCAAATACTTAAACATAACATCAAAACAACTGCATTTATTCTCTGGAAAAATATGAGACTGATCTTTACCTCAGTGAGCTGTGAGTCGTGAGAGATGGCCTGCTGTACCTGGTCAGCCGTGAGGTTGGGGAAAGCGATGGTCTTAGTGATGCGCAGACCGGGAGCGATGTCGGACACCAGGTGAGACAACATGGCCTCCGCCTTGTCCAGCTGTGACACGGCGTCTCTCAGCTTGTTTCTGATGTTCTTGACAACATCCTCCTCTGACATTTGAAGGTCGTTTGTGATGTCACCGAGCGATACCACATTGCAGACGACAAGACCGTAATGTCGGTGAATAAGAAGAACATCAAATTCTCCCTGTTTCCAGCTCTGTGGCAAGTCAGGAGGCAGGCTGGAGGCTCGGGGTAACTGGGCAGCCGCCACAGCAAAACAAGGTTCACTCAGATATTGTCCGAAGTGGAGTCGAGTGATTCCCACTAACACTTCTCCTGCCTTTTCTGAAAAGTTCTGAAGACAGACGAGAACTTGTCTCATGGCTGTGTCATCTCTGATGTCACTGTCCTGGACAGCACCAAGTTGAGAAATGAAAGCAGCAGCAGTCGCTGGAGTGTCATCTCTGATGTCACTGTCCTGGACAGCAGCAAGTTGAAAAATGAAAGCCGCAGCAGTCGCTGGAGGACTCTTCACTCGACGGTTTGAATGAAAACCGTCTTCATCGCTCTCCTCGTCTGTCTTGACTGACCTGAGTAAACATCCACACCTTTCTACAAGACACTTCAACTTACTTTCCTTTTCAGGTGCTGGCAATAGTACCTGGACATCCTGACCAGCAACTGTCTCTGTGGTCATGGACACGCGGTTGAAGTAGACAGGAGGCAGAAAGTAGGCGCGTGAGTCGAGGTCAGGGAAGGCGGCCTCAACCCACTGGAGCCAGAATGTCTCAACTTCTTCTGACAGTGTTGCCTGTACGAAGAGGACCTCAGTCTGTCTGACTGCAGTGACTTGATTTTACTTTATTTTTACATCTCTTTATTTAGTCGCATTTGTTCAGCGAAAAAAACAGTTAATGTTTCATTTTTTCAATTTCCAATCGTTTTTAAGATGGTTTTACTTTCTTCTGGCTACTCGTGTTTACTGAAATATAATCATTGTCAAATGTTCTCCAGTTTTACTTTTTTTTGGCTTTTAATTACTTTTATTGTTATTCACTATATTAATTGTTATGAAGTACAACTTCTCATTGTTTCTGATTATTGTTGATTATGAGTGATTATAGTTTATTGTTACTACTAACCTGACTACCAGTCATCTGCCTGATGAGTCTGACGACAGCCTCGATCTGAGATGAGACAACCCGGAGGGTGACAATCTTCATACCTGGTACAGGTGACGGGTTGGGGTCAAAGTGTACATCCGCGCCTGTCTTCTTCTTGACCTCCTCCAGAAGACGCGCATTCACTGTAAACAAGATTATTTATCATCTCTGATCTGTCGGGACATCTTGAACTATAACTCTGACAGTTGGTTTTAAATTTATGTATAATACATACGGCGAATTATAAGTGGTAGTTGTGTTGTAATTATTATGATGAAAAAAATCACTGTCTCCACTAAGGCAAATACATATGAAAATTGGTCTTTCTTCGGTAGAACTTGGAACAAATTACCTGTCAGTCACTGATTCTCTGACCATTTTAAGGCCATGCTTAAGACATATCTTCTGTGAACGATGACGTCACTGTGACCCTGTCCTGACCCCGAGCGTGCAAAGCGCATGTCTGTAACTACTTGCTGTAAAAGTGTCTGTTGTACAAGTGTGTGTCTCTTATAGAGAAGATTGCTTCGTGTATTATATACAATGCATCTTTAGTCATCTATATCAATGTTTAATGTAAATATTACTATTTTTATCTCAATAATTATACACATCGATGTGGTAATGAATTATCTCAGGTATCCCCACTCTCTATAATTTACTGTTGAGGTGGTGAGAGGACGAACTGTCTGACAAACGAGGAGAGGACTTATCGTCTCGTACAAGACCTACTCACATTGTTAAAGACAGACACGTGTGACGGACCCTAAGCTCCGTGTTTAACCACCTGTAAGGGGCAAATAAATAAATAAATAAAATCGTGCGATGAGCTGCACATGTATACATTGTATTATCTTCTAAAGGTGTGTTGTGTCTCCTAGTCGGGTTTTTTTTCTGCATCCCTCTGTTGTTCGTGTAGGAATAACACAAACTGAAAACAACTTACCTGTAAGTAGCGCAGCCTGTTCATCGGTCACGGCGTGTAGGTGAACTTTGACCCGGCCACCGCCTCTAGAACTTTCTCGTCCACTTCCTCCTTTCCGGCTCTTTCCCTGTGATGTTGGTTACACAGTTACAGGAGAACATCAGACATTGAACACCGTGCACACAACTGGTCATGGTAAAAACAATAAGAAGACATGGCAGAATTTTTATATCATCTTTGACATACATAATGCTGATGACTATGATGATGATGATCTCTGGAGCTCAATAGTAAATCGCTCATTGTGCTATAACAGTGACACAAAATATTTTCCATATCAGACCCAACACACACAAACATCAAAACATCTCGCCTACATTATAAGTCACACACACACACTGGTTAGTAATTTCTGTTTAAAAATATAGTTTATATAATGTTTGTGTAAAAGTTTAGGCTTAAACAGTGTTACTATTGTACTCACATAGTAAGAACTAATTTTTTCATCCTTGCTACCTCCTCAGGAACAAGATAGTCTCATGACGGAATTAAGAAAAGCTGAGTATTGTGTGTAAAATTAACGATGACTAATTAAACATTCTCAATGACAACCATGACATCCCTGCTCGGGTGTGCGACAGGCCACATACTGACTTGTAAACTTGATTAAAGAACATGTTTAACTTCTGTACAAGGATTGACCTCCTTGACTTTTCTCCCTCTCACCTCATCTCTTACCTAATATCAGGTGTCTCCACCTTGTCTCACCTGTTGTGGAGCAGACGGTTGTTTATCAGACATGGTTGACAGTGCTCTCCCCTCAGCAGGACCAAGTGTCTCAGAGGAATCGTCTGTCGTCTGCCCTTCTTGTCTGGAGAGGAACTAGACTGGTGTGTTCACTCAGTGTGAGAATCTGGCTGCAAAACAAGATAACACACGTGGGTGAAAATAATTTTATTCATGTATTAAGTATGCAAGATTATCATCGGTGTATAGCTTATGTCGCTTGAACTCTGAGTACAATACCTGTATACATGCAAAAGTAAAGCACATTTCTTGTGACATTCTCGTCTCTTGTTTTATCAGTGACGTAGCTGTGACCTCGCCCTTGAACGTGTCACGCAGTAGGTAGATGACAGACAACATCGGTCTGAGGTCGAGAGTAGTAAGTAAATACCAACATCATGGAGACAGAACACAATTTGAAAGGTGACTAGTTGCTTGATGGCCAGAAATGTTCTCTCTGCTTTTTTATGTAATTTACACAAGTTGTTTACCTGATTTCCTACAGCTACACAACAACAAACAACAAACATACGTTCCGTTCTCAGCAGTGTCACAAGTATGAGCACTAGTAAGTACAGTGTACCTACCCTCTTTCTCCAGTGTACGTCACGTGACTTGACCGACAGTTCTCTCCTAGAGATAGACGGCAACTCCGACTAACTCTTTGATTATTAGGAAAACAAGTTTTTTTATAATCACCTGACAACTTCGAGTTCACCTCATCGTCATTATAATGGTCAACGTCGTGTCTGTCGTCAACTGCCCAGCACCAGACCCCAACATCACAGTCAGGGAGACAAACTCGATCAGTCAGGCGTTTTCTCTGGTATGTGTCTGTCTTCCTCAAACCAACACCTATATCGAGTTGTTGTGACATGCGCAGTACACTCGTGTTGCTCACGTGATCACATTCTTTGCGAAGTTTTTTAGTATCAGATTATTTCTACCCGGATGGTGTTATCTTCACTCAAGCGTGGAGAGTTTCTCGTAGAAGAAAAAGACACCTGGTCAACTTCAAGGACAGTAGAGCTGACACAGTGTGTAGTGTAGACATCGGTCACAAGATGGTCACGTGTCTAATTACAGACGACTACACTTCCAGCAACTTTGCAAGTGTAAGGTGTGGTCTTAACTGTAGAGAAGTAAACGTAGGTGGCACTTGACTAGAGATACAGGTATGTGAGTGATGTTACACTGTGTACACATGTAGCAGACGATATAACAAAACACAGGATGTATACATCAAAACATATTGTAGAAGCAAATCAGTGACTAAAAGTAGCGACAAAAATAGTAACAACTCCGTGTTAAACGTGTACGAGATGATCTTGAAGACTTTACAGTTCATCATTACTTTATAATCTACAAGTGTAGTTACAATCCATCATTACAGCTGCTCGCGTACTAGCAACGCACAGCTGGGTATTCACGTACACGTGTAGAGCACAATGGATTGAATTCATACATTAAATTCATTTCATAACAACTACAATGATTTCTAAGTACGGTAACATAAGTTAGTCAGAACAGAGAAACCTCCCTTCTTGTAACTCCATCGTGAAAATTACAAGAGTTTTACACATTCCTACATTCACAAAACACCATTACATGGCTGTATGAGAAGTTACCTGTGCCGCATATTGTCTGACACAGCTGCTTGTGTCACAATCACATCTATCTGACACAGCTGCTTGTATCACAATCACATCTGACATAGATCCCTGTGTCACAATCACATATATCTGACACAGCTCCCTGTGTCACAATCACATCTATCTGACACAGCTGCTTGTATCACAATCACATCTGACACAGCTCCTTGTGCCACAATCACATCTATCTGACACAGCTGCTTGTATCACAATCACATCTGACACAGCTCCTTGTGCCACAATCACATCTATCTGACACAGCTGCTTGTATCACAATCACATCTGACAGCTCCCTGTGTCACAATCACATCTATCGTGTGTGTGTCCAGAGGACGCCGGCTGGTTTAGTGAAAGGAAAGCTGGCTGAGGACCTACCCCTAGGGGCGCCACTGTCTCCCATCGGACCTCTCCCCCCCAGCTGCACAGTTGGTTTCAATAGAGGGACAGCAATCGATGATCAAAATTTTTATCGGATCGTCAAGTCATCTGTGACAGTATTTTATAACGTGACGTATGCTATACGTGACACAAGCGTGTTCAGTGACCTCATAGTCTGTTGTACCCTTGACGACACTCAGTGACGTAGCTCTCTGACGTCACCCATGAACGTGTCACGCAGCAAGTACGGGGCAGACACAACCGGTGTGAACTGGCCGACAGCAGGAAGTGAATACAAACATGGCGGGGAGAGAAACTGTATATCACGGTATGTGACGTTAGGATGAAACCATTGCTACGTCAGCAACATTTGAAATATAAAATGTAACAGATAAATTATTGCGGATGTGATAGATATTTTTACAAACGGTCCTTGTGTAGATCTTTTCGATCCGCCTCGCCCTGCAATCATTAGACCTACGTGTAACACGAACATTTATTAGTTCTTCCAGGTGTCCCTACACACATTGTCATCCACGTCATTCGGTGACAGTAGCTTAACTGCCAGCTTCACAGTCACGTTGAAGAAAAAAAAGCAGCCACTGAAACGGGGAGCGGCTTCATATGAGACTGAAGTGGAGTAGGACACCTACACCCCGGGTGAGATTACACACAACTAAGGCAAGGGCAGCGTGGCTGACAATGATCACGTGGTTTAGGTTGTAACAGGATGAGTCGCCCACGCGATACAACAATCAGGAAGTCAGGATGTGTTTGTACTTGGTTTTCTCTCGGTGATGGACGAAGGACGAGTAAGCGGACTGTCGGCATCTCTCTGATCTCTTCATCTTTCTCATTGATCAATACTTGCTGTTCACTTACTAGTCATGTGTCTGTCCATCTCACAGCTCGACTGAGTGAATGAACTCAATAACAGCAACTCCTAAATCTCATTACCCCAAGGATGCTTTAATGTTTTTCATAGAAAAAGATATTAAAAAGATTTGCACCTCTTACCGCATGTTTAAAGAATATTTCAGTTTTGAGAACTATTTAATAGACCTGCCACCAGCTCTGAAATTAAACTTAATAAAATTTAGACTAAGCTGTCATAAACTCCCTATTCAGCAATTAAGATATAGCGGTATACCGAGATATTTAAGAACATGTCCATTGTGTAATCTAGATGAGGTAGGCGATGAATTTCATTATTTGTTTGTGTGTACCCACCATTTCTTGGTTGCCTCGCGGAGAACGCTACTTTCGGTGTGTTTTGCATATCATCCGAGTGAATTTGGGTTTCAGCAGCTGATGAGTGTTGGATCCAGGCGTGTGCTTGTTGACTTGAGCAAATTTGTTTAAACGGTGTTTTCATTGTTTGGATGATCTGTATGTATTTATACATGGTGCCATGTGACTATTTGCATGTGTTTGCTATGTTGTCGCCACCTGTTGTGAGTTTGTTGCTGCGATGGAGTTGTCATTCTGTTTTTTGTGATTGTGAGGTTATGGCTAAAAATGCCCCTGGGCTTATAGCCATTAAATAAAATGTTCAAAATGTTCAATACATGGTTTGGTTCATTTTAGTACAAGAAAAATCTCTCCAGTTTATTTCATCTCAAATCTTTTGGATTATGCGTCTGCTATGATGGACAGTGACAGATGACTTTGTTGCTTATGCAGTGGAGCTACTGATAGTGTCAGCGTGTGACAGACACCTGTAGATGTTGTGGACAACGACTTTGTCACTCCATTCATGGCAGAGTGAGTAAGCTCAGTCTATCGGTCCTGCCTGCAGGGAATAGAATTGCCGGCCACAACAAAGTTCAAAGAATTCTCCTGACAGGACATGTCTGTCAGCAGGTAGAGTTTCAGACTTTCACAAGTATCTGCCTGTTACACAGTTTGACTACCACAGCACTGGGTTGTCCCGATGACTTTTGGAGCAAGTGAATAAAACTAGATGCAAGCTGCTCTTGTCCTTCACCGATAAACTGTTGTAACAACAGGTAAACGACGACAACACGCTCTCTGTTTGGGGTACATACAATAGCTGTGTATATATATATACAGTCACGGTTGACACAAACATCGTGTCTATAGTGATGGTCGACACAAACCTCATGTCTATAGTGATGGTTGACACTAGTCCTAGTCAGTTTATTCCAACTGTTTCTGATCAGCTGGTAACAGCTAATTACACGGAAATGCAATGTTTCTTCTCAAAACGATTTGTCTCCAGGTACTCAGTGTAGTTTCTACAGGCCGCTGCCACAGGTGGAGCAGGTGAGGCCAAACCTTGCGAGCGTGGACCAGGGTAGACTGGTTGCTGGGATCCAGTGACAACATGTGATACCCAAAGATGAGGGTCTGGGTAAACCGGGCAAGTATCACAAGCCTTATAACAGAGCACTAAGCACAAACCGTTTATAGAAGCACGACTGCTGAACACAGTCCACTTACAGCAGCTCAACCGCTCCTTCACTCTCTCCCTTCCTCCTTCTTTGTCTCTTGATTAGTCTATCCTGTCGATAGTGTTAGTGCTACTTCCTCTCCCTCATCACTGACCGTCTTTGTCTTCTGTTGTGTACTTCATGTCACCTCGCTCGTGTTTGAGCTGAGACTTTATACACCTGTGATGATGATGTCGATGATGATGTCGATGATGATGTCGATGATGATGATGATGATGATGATGATGATGATGATGATGATGATGATGATGATGATGATGATGATGATGATGATGATGATTATTATTATTATTTGGTCCTTGAGTGCATAGAGTTCGCGTGTGTGTCCGTACGTTCAGGGTGTAAAGTGCGCGGGTGTGTGCGTGCGTGTGATCGCTTGCACGTGTCCGGGGAGAGTGTAGACGTGCCGCATGTCACGTGACTTGACCTGTAATAATACATACAGACAGAAGTGTTGACAACATCAAACACAAATATCAATCTCGAGTGAGTCATCACACTAGAGGCAGAGACCTTGATGTCTCGTAGGCACTCGTGGACCTCTTGCTATGTCCGTGAGGCTCTAGTCACATCAACCAACCACAGAGCCACACGTGCGTCACGTGATTTATGCACTAACCCTTTCAAAACGATTTGTAGTTTGGGCTACAGTCAAAAGCTAAAAATAATGCTGGCAGTTAATCAAACTGGAATGGTTTTCCTTTTAGGGTATGACAGGTTAGGCACAGACTATCTCTCAAAAGGTCTGACATCTATCGTGGACTCCCCTCCTCCTGTGGGTTCAGGCAGGTGGGCCAATGGAAAACAGGTTTTCTGAGGCTTGTATGGGACAAAACTATTGGTTCTTCCGGATTTAAATTAAAAAGGCTATCAAAGCCAAAATCAACTAAATTTTTTCCCTGTCACCTGTCAGCGTGCGGCAAACAGGAATCCGGGAGAGGGGGGGGGGGAGGACGGGGAGAAGGGGGAACCTTGTCAACTTGAAATGTGATGATCTAGCGAGCAGGACCGGCCATCTACAATTGTAAAGTGCAGAGAAGGGGGAAAGGAAACAAAGGGGAATCCACCGACCTTGCAGCCTCCCCGCTTTGTACTGGTCCTGCCGCCTGACGACAAGCGAGGTCTTTGCAGAAGAGGGAGAAAACAGAAGGAGAAAGAGTCATATCCGTTTTCAGTAACAGAACTTTTTCTACAATTCCTAGAAGGACCTGTCACTTCGCGGCAAGTCAGGTGCAAGCTCTCATTGTTGCGCTCTATTCACATTTAAAGTTGGTAGCTGAGTCTACCATCCTAGTTTGCGTTTTCCGGGTTAAAAAGTCAATGATATAAGGCTACCATATCAACTTGCAAGTTAGTAAATGCCCGAAAACTACGTCGAGGGTTGCCCCCCGGATACAAGTGACATCACGACCGTTACACTACGTCACGCTCCAACAGGTTTCAAGGATAACAACAAAACGTCGTGTTACATGGAGCGAACACAAGAATACAATTCCTTCACTCGATGGTGCTATTCATTTTCTTTCTTTCACGGGAAGACATAGAAAGTCAGGGGCAGTAACTCCCCAGTTTATTACATTGTGAAATTGCCTCCCCTGAATGAACTGTAAGAGTTGACAGCGTTTTTCCCGTTGTCCTCTATCATACATATCAAGACATAAGGAGGTGCATGTAGAGAAAGTATCAATATGTTTGGCTTCTTTTCATTGGGCAGAGTAGGAGAAAAAAAATCAAGAAAAAAATCATAAAAACACAAATATCCTCCAAAAACATACACAAACATACACAAACACACACACACAAGGACTTCATGCATGGGAGCGTCGTGTGTTTGGATCATGTGTATGTACTTGTGCCCGCGCGTGTGTGTGTGTGTTTAGTCATTCAGTGTGTATCATCACTCAGTGGTGTGGAGAAGACGATGCAATACATACAGTATGTGAGTGAATTCTTGTCACGCTGCCCAGTGCACTTTGACCTCACGTGGTGGTGGGATGTCGGTGCTGTTAACTTGTCTCTTGACACCTGGCTGGCTGCCTGACCTCAAAGACTTGTTGACACCGACAAGTCATGCATCTGTGTGGTATGTGAGTGAATTCTTGTCACGCTGCCAATTGGAGCCTCCTGTACTTCATGTATGTGTGTGGGGGGGGAGGGGCTTGAATCCTCATGCATCGGGAGAGCATCGCTGCTGTCGTTCCTGTACATCATGTATGTGTGGGGAGGGGTTTGCACGCTCATGTTGCCAGCATCGCTGCTGTCGTTGGTTCTTCACTCTCTCCTGCTATCTATCTGCCTCTCCACACGTGCAGACTGCCAGCAGTTGTCAACCTCACCTCGTCTCAGACGCTGCTTTCCTCGGGATATACTTCCACTAACAGCTTTCTCACAAAGATCATCTCCGGGTGAGTTATTTTAATCATGTTGTGTTCAATCTGCGGTTAATTATTGTACTCACATTGTTTTGATGTAAATGTCAGTTATTTTAGTAACTGTCTCTCGATCTCAAGGTGAATTTACTTAGTCCGCAGGTTTTATGTGAAGAGGATTTATTTTAGATACTCTATCGTCGACCTGAAGACATTTTTGTCATTTGATGTTTGACTATGGGTGAGATATTTAACTCACTGTGTGTTTAAAGTAAAGTAAGTTATTTCTGTCATTAAGCTTCTCCAATATTAAGTTCTGTTAGTACATGTACACGGCATATCCCCGTCAAAGGTCGTCTGTTACCTGAGCAAATGGAAATAGTTACAAGAGGTCGCCAGCAAGTCATCCACACCTGAAACCTCATGTAGACTGTCAGGTGTGGAGATGGCAACTGTTACTACTTATTGATGCAGTCGGAGATGGTCATCCTGCTGTAAAGACAAAGGTCGCAGCCACCCGACAAGCACGCTGACATGGAGGTCTTTGTGCCTACTTGACTATTTATTAATTTACTGTTTCTGTCCAAACTCTGTACTTGATACGAGTGCGTGGCCAGTTAGCACCAGTCACCAATACAACGAGAAGCAGCTTTACTGGGTTCAGGTCTGGTCTCGGGGTCGCGGCTCTTTTTCTGCATGTGTCATTAGTTTTGCCGTCACGTGGTCTTAGCTGCTGCCTCGGCGTAAACCGCTTTGCCCTCTCACACCTGACAACATCGATGACAGGTAGGAACTGTCGAGCGACGCTTGGTGAGATGTCAAAACATTCCAGATCATCAAGAGTCACGTGATCTACATGCTCTGAATATTTACCTCCTTTTCATGCCGCAGTCAGCAGCTGTTGACAGGGGAGATAAGAGGTTGTTAGTAGGACAATCAGCGTCACGTGACAAGAATCCTTTGTCCAACATCGCCACTGTGCTATATTGTTTGTTGTGTTATACATTGCACGTTTACCTGATGATCTGACCCCACCTGGCTGTAGGGTCATGGTGATTGGAGATGTCAGCCACTGTGCATCATCCATTTAGTTTGTCATCGTCTATCTACACACAGAACTAGGGTCAGTTCCAGGATAATCTGTAATAAATATTAATAAATACACTTGATTGAAGAGCTCTCTGCTCCTTTCTTGCTCCTGTGTGTTGTGGAACAGGTGGTTGTTGCCCCTGTCTTTTGCTTAGAGATTTAAGTCGGCATGTGAGTGTTTTTGCGGCGTCGTGGTTTTGCGTCAGCCCGACGTCATTTTTATGACGTAATTTTATGACGTGATTTATATGACGGAGTTTTAGAGTGGGGAGTGAAGAATGGATAGAGAGTGAAAACGGACGTGAAAACGGAGGAGCTGAGAAACTGTACGTGTGGTTACAGAGACGGTTGGGAGAAAGGATCAGTAGCGGACTAGAGTGAGTGGATTGTCCGTTTTGAGGAACTGGAAGACCTGTGGACTTTGTATTTAGTTAATGTTAATTGATTTAAAGTTTTTGATTCCCACGGCAAATCTTGGTGATAAGTGATTGGAAGAACACGCAAGGGGACGCGTGCGTGTAGAGAGAGAAAGTGAGTGATTTTAAACAACAGCGTTCCTGACAGTGTGACGGCTTTGTGGACTCTACCTGATGGACTGAGCTGCAGAAAGATAAAATGTATTTCTTTTCTGTATTTGTTTTTATTCAACATTAGTATTTTTGTTTATTATTTACTAGTTCATACGTTATTCGTTTGCTTTCTTGTCCCTCGTATGCTGTCCATGTTTCCTTCTTGTTGTTAAGCACTGAGAGCATGGTCCTTAGGAGTGTTCGAACTATTCATTGTGATAATAGTTTGGAGTATTTTTGTTATTTCCAAACCCATTGGAAGCTCGTCTGTGTTGAAAGAAGGAAGGCGACAGGTCGTTAGGGCGGTTGGTGAGGATGTAGGAATCCACCAGCAGCAGGAGACAGCAGCAGTCTTCTCGTTGTTGCTGGGATACAGTGTAATCTTAGATTGCAAAGAAACAAAATCAGTAGAGATGGAGAGAAAACATAAGAGAATATACAAAATCAAAGAGGCACAGGAAGACATCTTCCTCTCTTTATTATTCTTCACAAGATGATCTCCCCTCTAGTCGTTACAACGGTGACGAGCAGAGAGTGCGTGTTGTGACGTACACACGCACGGCATCACGGGAAGATGACAGCAGCAACCTGACGTCTGATGAAATCATCTGTTGTCTCAGACGCCATCTTAGCTCTCTCCTGATAGCCTTATAGCTATGTCTTGATATCTTTGGGATTTTTCTTCTCAGCATCTGCTTGTCCTTAAAAAAATACCTGACACATTTTTTCCCAACAATACTAATTATAGTTTGTCAACACCTGGTCTAATAACAAATTTCACTGCACTGATTACAGGCTCCATTATTTTCTTGAATACTTTCTGTATAAGTTTATCACATACTTATCATCAATCTTACCCTTCCTTTTCTCTTTGTGGCGTGTCAGCCATGTTTCTGTTCATGGCCCCTCCCCACCCTGTCCGCAGTTTGCGTGAAAAGCCTTCACGCGCTGTAGTCACGTGGGTGCTGTTGGCGCTGGCCATTGGTTCCCGCCCCTGGGAGACAATGTAGCGAACCCCACAGCGTAGCGTCCCTTGGGGCATCTACCCGAGACGCTGAGGTGGTTGTGACAGGTGACAGGAAGTTTGGGCAAGGTGCCGTGTTTACAGATCAACCAATAGTGACCACTAATAATTGGGATCATTGGTTCTCTACTGCCGCCTACACTGTGAAAATAGGATAAACCGACACAAACCTGCTTGTGTTTCATTGTTCATGTCAAGGCGTCCTTCCTCTCAGAAACAGACTTAAACTTAACAAATGCAGTTTCATGTACAAAATACTGACGGGTAAACAGTATCATACACTCTCTTTACTATTTTCCTCCAAGAACACTACAACTTCTCCAAAACTTACTCTTTCCATTTCTAGACTCTAGACATTTTTAAATAAAGTTTGAAATACTCTGGAACAGCCTCCCTCTCCATCTTAGGCAATTGAACTTCATGAACTCCACCTCAGCACATTCAAGAAAATTAGATGAGGCCTCTAGAGGTACCTCCTAAGTCTAGGAAATCTTGTAAACATGTTTTTTTGTAACCACCACTTTTGTACATATTCAGCTTCCACTTACCTTACCTTAATCTCATAATACTTACAATTACTTCAGTTAGTTAGTTCTTTCCCTGTAAAGGGCGGAGGCTAAATGGAAAATGCATTTTCTTACTTATTTTACCTCTCATTAATAAGGAATTACCATTGTCATTGTCATTTAATTGGCTGCTTTCCGCCCACTAATAATATTTTATTTAGAGAGCATGTAAAGGCTTTACCTAAATGCATTAGTAAGAGAGACACCTCGGTAGTTACCTGACTGGTTGTTGTCACCTTTGTTGTATAGTGGGATAGTAATAGACTGAGTTCATTCCTTGGGTCATAGCATTTAACAGTTTAGCAAGGGAGTAATAACTGGGGATGCAGCGTCTAATATATTATAGACAATACCATCTGGGCCTGCTGATTAAAATTTTTTAAGTAACTAATTGCCTCTTTGACCTTTTCTGTTATCTAACCCCACAGGTTGGACATACAGGTGCATTTGACTACTGGTACTCTCACAAGGGTTATCTTGCCCATCAGCATCCATCATCCCTTTATTTAATATTGTTTGGAAGTGCTTTACCCACCCTCTTCACTGATTTGGTCCACTACAGGCTGTCTTCTGTATCTCCTCATCACCTCCCAGAAGGCCTTTGGTTTGTTGACTGCATTTTCTAGAGACTTGATTTTTTAATTGATTGTAGTTTTGTTTCTTTACTGTTAGCAGATTTCTATCAGCTTTTCTTTCTCTGCTATAAGCTGTTCTGTCTTCCTGTATTTTCTTCTTCTACACTTTCTTAGACACTGCTAGTCACTTTTTGTCTGTACACTCTTTATGAAATAATGTATCAAAGGGAGAAGCATACCTACTGTGTTGTAACAAGTTATATTACTGACCTTTTCTCTTATTTATTAGATTCCTATCTCTTGAATAGGCTGTCTTTCCTATAAACCTTTGTTGATTGCTATTTGTTGTCACCTTTGACACTGTGTCTAATGTCCTTCGTGTGTTCATGCATGCCAGACACACTAACCTAGTTTTAGTCTTAAGCTTTGAGGGATCGCTTCCTTTTGTGTATGTTTCTACGAGTGATTCTTGAAAATTATTTTATTATGAATTGTTTATATTCTAAGTTGTAAATATTTTGCTGATTTAAATTAATATAATAAAGAAATATTACACGAGAAAGACTCACGAAACTTCTCGTTGTTGCATGTGCTTAACAGGTGGATACAATGCTGCGATTCTTTATATCTCTACTCTCACTCGCTCCTTGTGTCCTGACGAAGGCGACAGGAAGGTAAAACGTGTTGACTCTTCTTGACTTTTGGCTTACAATACATGCCAAAGGTTTAACAATCAGCTTTTTATGTAGTCAATAACAAACTGAAACACTGATCGTTTGTTAGTCGTCTAAATAATATGTCAATAATGACTAATATTTAAATAAGAATTGTTGTTTTAGTGACATGTTTCACCATAGTCTATTGTCTCACACTGCTGGCTTCACTTCCCGGAGCTCCCTGTCTCTCTATTTGTTTATTTTTATGTATGTAAACATTTAATGTCTTACTTGTGATGACTGGGGTGCTATAAATAATATATATAAAATAAATAATTAATAACATTGATTTATTAAGAATTATCAAAAGTACAAATTCTAGTTGCCAAGGCACTGACTGTCCGCCAAAGACTTGGCACAATGTAAGCTGCAGGACTAAGGACGACTGCGATCAGCCCTACACCACGTGCTACAAACGTGTGTGTAGGTGTCACCCCGGGTACTTCTATACCACACACGACACGTGTACTGACAGTGAGTAGACAATGATTCTGTGTGGTGTGATTGACAGCAACAAACTCCACTTTGTTGTCGGCTTGTTACAGTTAGGGACGGAAGAGCTTTTATAAGATTTTCGCATTCTTAAAGGAATAAAATAAAAAAAATATGGCCGCATTTAGATAGACTGAACAAAAGGAATAAAGAATGAAAGACAACACGTGGGCCGAAAACAAATTAGAAATGTATTCACTTGATTATGGATGTTGTTGGAAATGCGTGTGAATGTAGAACAATTAACTTCAACTTCAACAGTCTGTAAATAGTTGCTTACCACAGTTGTTTACATTAGCTTGTAGCACAGACGACATGCAGGACAGCTTCACAGACTATCCTGACAGCGCTCTACGTGCAAACCTCATTGATAGCGAGGATGGACTCACTGTGGAAGACTGCAAGGACAGATGTCAGACTAACAAGACTTGCCTCACCTTTGATTTCAAAGGTCTGTATGGGAAAAGCTTGAAACATTGGTATACTAAAATGATGGTAGAGATGGCAGGTGACTGTGCACTCTACAACTGCTAAAGTCTGCGTCACGTGTCCTGCGCTGTGTTCTATTAATAGCACGCTTTGTCAACAAAATCAACGGAAACCCGTAAACAATGGCAACAATGTTGAAATATGTTGTCTGTGTATATTTCTACCATCTGTAGTCGCCTACATAAAGACTACGAAACACATTTTCACAGCAAACTTCACGCGCCATAATCTACAAACATGACATGACAACAAGACATCCAGGACTCTAGCATCAGGACCATGGACTGACAACACTGGGGGAGCACAACAGGAATGGGGAAAACATTCCACTTTATAATTATTGTCAAACTAGTGTGTGACAGGCATGCTGCTAGCAAGACAACAGTAAACAATCACAAATAAACAACTACGTACCGCGGCGTTTGATGAAAACCTTGAAGTAACACAATAACCTTTAGTGAAATGTTCACATAACTTGCTTTCAGTCTTCTGTGTTCAAAATGTTTGTATCATGTTCAGTAATGTCTCTGTCTCTCTACCTTCTGTACCAGTCCATGGAGGTCTGTGCCGGCTCCATAATGTCACCGCTCATGAGTCTCCCTCCGACTGGTATCCTAAGACGAGCAAAGGCTGGACCCACTACCAGAAATCCTGCAACTCCACTTTTGCCACACTCCATACCTGGCACAACTTATTGTGCCACAACAAGATTGATTGTCCTGACCCATACAGCGATTGTTTGTCAGGACGATGTCTATGCCATTTTGCCTTCAATGAAGCACAGAAGAAGTGTTTTGTTGCAAGTAAGTGAGAAGCAGTAGAAGGATGAGTAGTACTCAGCTTGTCCCCACACGTTGTCTACCGTCAGTTTGTGTGTTTCTTACAGTAAAGATACTCTAGTAAGTTGTTTACAGTAATTATTTTCATCAAACAACTTTCATCGCAATGTTTACATAATATTTGGGATTTAACAAGTTCAGCATTCAGTGTTTATTCATGTCCAGGAGCTAACGGTTTTCTTCCTTTCTAATAGTTGTAAGATGGCAATTAACCTCAGATACATTGTGTTAAGGGTTAAAGCACTAGAGCACCACAGAGGGGAATGTATGGATGAAGAACATCACAGCCGCCACTACCCCATATCTTTGTTGTCTACTCTAGTGAAAGTCGTTACTAACTGTCACTTTATTACTTTATAACAAAACTGATTGTAAAGGTTAGAGGAGGAAGTCGCTATGAAGATGAAGAGGCAGAAGTGACAATAAGGAGGAGGAACAAGAATATGTACACGTGGCAGTCAGATACTTGTAGACATAGAGCTAGAATTATGGGATGGCTGGTGTTACCCGCGGTCAGGACTGTCTTGTATCAGAGCTGTGTGAACTGTGTGCTGTATGCACATATAAACTGTTCGCCCGAGGGACTCAGTCTTTACCTTGACTGTTGTATGAGTAGCTATTGAAGTTGTCATGGTTATTGCCCTACTTGTCCTCCATTGTTCCCGTCATTGTACGAAGTTCCACTGCGCCCTTTGTAACGATCACTTACGAGCGGAATGATTTGTTTGTGTACAAATATTGAAATGTGAAGACTGGCAGGCGACTGGCGCCAAGAGCGGTGTCTACACCGTTCAGCTAAATGGTTTTTTCTACAAGGGAACTTTGACTGTGTGGTGTGATATGGACACTGCGGGCGGCGGCTGGCTGGTACGTGTGGTCGTGTTTGTCAGTGTGTGTGACTCAGGTAGCATCTCTCCAGCACACTGTATCCTGCTCACAACAGTGCGACACCACTTCTGGTTGTAGACAGACCGACATCTAGTGTGAAGGTGTGCGTGTGTCGGTTGTTTGTAGTCGCATCCTTTAACCCCTTGCATACATTGCTGCTTCATCGTCAGCGACTGTAGGTTTGATAAGGAGTTGAAAGAAAATGCTATTTGTAATCGCGGCGTGTATCATGCATTTGTTATCTTGATTATGTTGCCATATAATTGAGCACAGCCACTGGATGTCACACATTTACAGCCAGGAAAGTGTACATTGTGGTCACATGACTGTCACTATGTCACTATATATGTCACTATATACTACACTATATACTACACTGTGTACTACACTATATACTACACTATATAGTACACTTTCTACTACATTATATACTACACTATATACTACACTGTATAGTACACTTTCTACTACATTATATACTACACTCACTATATACTACACACACTATATACTACACTGTATACTACACTGTATACTATATACTACACTTTCTACTACACTATATACTACACTATATACTACACTGTATATTACACTGTATACTGCATACTACACTACTTTATATACTACACTGTATACTACACTATATGCTACACTATATGCTAAACTATACTACACTGTATATTACGCTGTATACTACATACTACACTATATACGTCACTATATACTACACTATATACTACACTGTATACCACACTATATGCTACACTATATACTACACTATATACTACACTACACTATATACTACACTATATACTACATACTTCACTACACTATATACTACACTCTATACTACACTATATACTATTACACCACGTTCACATAGTTTATCGTAACCGTCAAGTGTTGACATTATAATCATGATCACAGCTAATAAAGTCGTAAGTTGTTATATTTTGTCAATTATGACTTGTCAACTCATTAAACTGTGATTAGTGTTGAATCCTGTCGACATGCTGCGCTTTGTTACCATAGTAACGACCTGTGAACTTGTGTCATGTGCAGGTCATCCAGAGACGTCGCGACTTCACAGTTAACTTCAACCGGAACTGGACAGAATATGTAAACGGTTTTGGTAACATCTCTGGAGATTTCTGGCTGGGTAAGATGTTGACATATCTCTTTTATTCTCTGGCATTATCCCTCCTCCTGCATAACTGTAACCTCAACATTTGTTGTACAGTCAAAGTGAGGCTGTAGTCAGTATTGTGTTTTATTGTGTTGTTTGTGTGATGTCTACTGGTTAATACACAGGTTGCTGTTTCTGTTGTTCTATTATAATTTTGTCCTACGGCGCTTATTGCTCACTATTTTGTGTAATGTTTCCTTAACATGCTTTGTTTGCTGTGATAATGATGATGCTAGTAATGGAATGAATGGATGGCTGATGATCCTGTAGTGTCTCGCTTGCCAAAGTCTCAAATAGAAAGAAACACGAAGGTTGCGACCAAAAAAATCATCATGCATATCATGTGGTTTGAGTGCTTTGTTTTGTTTTTGTTTTGTTTTTTATTTTTTATTTATTTATTTATTTGTTTTCTGTAGGATTATCTGATTGCAGGGTGTAGATAGGTTTAGTTGTGATATATGATACAGGGTGTAAAACTGTCCTTCAACCTTTCTATTTATCTATATTTGTCTACATGTAGTCTGTGAGAATGGTCTTATAACCACCTGTGTATATGTGTCATGATCATAGTGTCATACCATTTTAAAGCTATATCGCTTTGTGTGTAAATACAAGTCTATGTATCTGACTTTGCACCTGTGTGTGTCTGTGTACTGTCACCTTACCACTCGAGTCTGTGTGTGTCTGTTTATTGACACCTTACCACTCGAGTCTGTGTGTCTGTTTATTGACACCTTACCACCCTAGTCTGTGTGTCTGTCTGTGTAGTGACACCTTACCACCCTAGTCTGCGTGTCTGTGTAGTGACACCTTACCGCCCTAGTCTGTGTGTCTGTGTAGTGACACCTTACCACCCTAGTCTGCGTGTGTATATTGACACCTTACCGCCCTAGTCTGTGTGTCTGTGCACTGAGCACTGGTACACAAAATCTGACGCAGATAAACGGGCAAAAACAAATTATGCCGAAGAGCTGACACTAGCACGGTAGTTAAATGAAGGGACATCACTCTACTGCAATAGCCGAATAGCTGAACACTCAGTTTGTGATTTACCTTTTTATCATCTGAAGTCTAGCAATAATGTCAACATTTGTATAACATCATAGGACAGGTAATGACCAGCGACATGTCTGTGTTCATGAGAACTCTTGAGCAAGATCAACACAAATATTTCACTGCTGGACTTGTCTGTTGACATGAGGTCATTGCCTTGTCTTGTCTCAGGCCTAAACGCGATTTACGACCTGGCATATTATGATACGCCCTTGAGAGTGGACCTGGTGGCTGAGTCCGGGAGACGCTACTGGGCTCAATACACGGATTTCGGTTTGACCTATCCGCCTTACTTCGGACTTTACCCGCGGGGCTACTCTGGTGACGCAGGTACGTACGTGACCACTCAACAGTAAGAAAGAGTGAGACGCACGTTAGCTGGCAGGCTGTCTGTCTGGCTGCTTAAGAAATAAGTGGATGACTACATTTGTGTGTGTGGCTTTGTGTGCATGTGTGCGAGGCTGACAGCGCCTCCTATCGCGTGCGTTTCCTTTGATGTAACTTGAAAATACAGGTGAGATGATCAGGGAAACAGACATTTCCGCGGGTTTCTTTCTTGTCTGGAATTTGTTTGTGTGTTTGTGTGTGTGTTCTTAGGAGCTTCTGACCGTTTTCTTCAGGGCTGTAGTGTGAAGTCGTGACCAGACTTGTTTAAAGAGTAATTTCATTATGTACAATCGTGTTTAGTGAGCTGTAGTCATTGTGTTGTTTTTAATCCGTTTTGTGTCTGTCAGGCTTTGACTGCATGCAAATTATTAATAATTATTGTGAAATGTGAGCCGCCACGACGAAATGAGTCAAGTCGGAAATTTGAGATTTTACAAATTGGATATTTTCGAAATGTACGGGGTTTAGCCTGTTTATTTGATACAAAGTTATTCTTCTCATCCCAAAGTTGAGTTATATGAATTACAAATGTGAAAGTACGGTGGTTGCCTTATAGAGGAAAGCGGGTTCAAAGATTTTCAGCAAACCCATGTGTCTCCCTAGCATCCGATACTTTAATTGTTGACACTGTGCTACACTCTGCATGATGATAACATACGGCAAGCTACATCATTTCAGGTAATAAAAATACATAGACATGAATATGTGCGTGCTATTAGAACCTTGAACTGTTAGCAAAATAAACAGAAATTGAGGACAACTGTTACTGCAATCTACTCAGCATGCACACTCACAGAAACAGCACAATACTCAAACATTATCTACTAGTGTAAGCAGGGAAATTAGAACAAAATGAAGAAAACTGCATGGCTGACATAGCGGAATACTAGAACAAGTGGCCAAACTTTCAGTAAGAGTCAGGCTGCACTCAGTTGACCGGAACCACCGTCCGGGGCCTGGAGTACCGACTGCTCTGTGCGACTTGAGACTCGTTTCGTCATCGCAGGTGGCGAATGTTCTATCACTACTGTCAACTTCATTTGTGTGGCTTTAGATTTTAGAAAATTTATTTTTGTGTCCTGAAATTTGTTTTGAGCGACTACAGGACTGAGAATGGCGAGTGACATGCAGTCGTTGGGTAATGACAGCTACAACAATATCTTTATCACGAGGAGGACCACGATGTATCTCTGTCTCTGGCATCCTCTCCACTGTAGCAGAGATTATGTCCCCTGTCGTTTGTTGTCTCCCTAAGTCATGACCGTTGACCTGTGCCAATCCCACAGTGCCACACCAGTCCCGTTCTAACATATGGAAGAAATTTTCTCACACTTTGACCTACAGGGCAGTGTGACCTTTCGCCTTTGACTTGGGTGGTGGTGGAATTAGTGTGTGCACTCTATTTAGCTTACACTAAGTAAGAGATTAGTGTGTGCACTCTATGTAGCTTACACTAAGTAAGAATTGAGTGTGCAGACTATAAAGCATATTCTAAGTAGGAGATTAGTGTGTGCACTCTATTTAGCTTACATTCAGTAAGAGATTAGTGTGGACCCTCTGGTCTGAAATCCATTATTTGTTGATGTCTTTGTACATTTGTCACACTTGGCAATAAATATCAGGTCCAGAAATATAAGCAATTAAAATGAAGCATGAAAAGAAACAGATAAGCTAATAATCTGAAGACAATCGTCAGGGCCCATGCCGAGCCTCACTCTATGGATCTTGTTGTTGTCGGCAAACAGAACAGACACCAGACTTTGCTGTTCTCTTGCTGATTCCTACAGAAAGCTGTTCACACGAAGACAAGCATAGTGAACTAGGAACAGGAAGGGACGATGCTCACAGTAGTCCACCCGAGGGTAATGCTGGGAACGAAATGACCTTACTACATTCTCCGTGACCTTAGGATCAACATGTCTACTTCTATACTTTCCTCTCTATACTTTCTCTCTTGTTTACTTTCATTCTAAAGGTTTAGATGAACTTTTTATATCCTATTGTAAACTTTACAGTCATTTTAGAGATAATTATCTATCTCTCTATTCCTCTTCGTGCATCAGGTTGCACATAAGGCCTCAACGGATGTCGATCGGCTGAAACCCGCTCCAGGTGACCCCATGTCTGCAAGTGACCCCATGTCCAGCCCTTTCCTTTCATCTCCCTTTCCACTGTTCTTCTCCAAGTTTCCTGTGGGTGGCCTCGTTTTCTTCGGCCGTCTTGAGTTCATCGTAGGACGACTGTGGAGAGGTCTGCTGTCTGCTGGCGGAGCACATGTCCAATCCATCGCCAACGCCTTTGTTGAACCTGCGTGGTGATGGACTCGGTTTCAGCTCTTCGGTGGAGTTCTTCGTTGGTGATGGTGTTTGGCCAAAAGGCATCTGTTTTGGAAGACGTCAAGCTTGTTACAGATCGATTTGGTCATCTTCCAAGATTCGGATCCGTAAAGGAGGGTGCTGATCACATTTGACTTGAAGATTCTCAGCTTGATCTTCTTACTGATGTTTGTTGCCTTCCATGTGCTCCTGAGTGAGGCGAAGGCTTGGCTGGATTTCGCCAGTCGGGCTCGAATCTCCACCTCCGCATCCCCGGTGTTTGACATTTTGGACCCAAGATAGGCGAAACTGTCAACGTTCTCAATCTCTTCTCCATTTAGTTTGATGCCGTCTTGGACTCTGGCGTTCACTCTCATACTTTTCGTTTTCCTTGCACTGACCTTCAAGCCAATGTTTCAAGCTGTTTCTGAGAAGACATTTGTTTGTTTTTTTTTTGCATGGCTTGGTGGCGATGCGACAACACGTGATGTCCACGTTGCCTTGTGGATGTCTTTGTGTTGGAAGAGTGTGCCTCCAATCAGTAGGTTGTTTTCTTCACAAAAGTCTGCCAGGTTCTTTCCGTTGTCATTGATGGTTCCAATTCCATTCTTGCCCATGACATGCTCCCTGCAGGTGTTGTCACTTCCCACCTTGGCATTGAGGTCGCTGATGATGAGCAACATATCGTGGGCTGGAACGCTCTCTGTGGCTGCTTGGAGCTGATCGTAAAAAGCATCCTTGTCTTCTGCCTCGGAGTCTTTTGTTGGTGCATAGCAGGCTAGCACTGTCAGCTTGGTGTACTTTGAATGGAACCTTGCTCTCAAAAGCCTGGGTCCATAAGGCTTCCATTCCAGCAGTGCCTTTTCAGTTTTTCTGTTGAGGAGTAGTGCCACTCCTTCAGAGTGCTGAGTGACTGATCTTCCTGAGAACAAGATGGTATGTCCTGATGCTAGTCTCCTCTTTCCCGTGCCGGTCCATCTGACCTCAATGACTCACAGGATGTCCAAGTTGTAGATGTCAAATTCCTTGACTAGTTGGAGCATCCTGCCAGTCTGGTACAAGGTCTGGACGTTCCAGCACCCCACCCTCAACTTTTGCCTCGGCTTCAGTAAATCCACTGTCGGGGTTTGGCTGTCGTCCGTCAGAAGTCCAGTCTCCTGGTGTGCTTCATTACCTTCGCCATCTGTGTCGAATTCTCTGGTTTCAGTTTCAGTAACATGCCTTTTTTTACATGGTAGAGTTCTTAGCCCTACCACAACCTATTTACTGTACCTGTAGGTGAGGTGTCCACCTTAGTCGCCTCTTACGACATGCCTGGCTGGATGGCAGGGACCCTGTTCTTACAATGCTCGCTAGGCAAGCTCACCCCGGGGTCCCACAGGGGAGAGTTAGTTATACTCATTCATTTGTACATATTTTAGCTGAGACATTCTTCTGTTTAAAAACTGCTCTCTTCACTCTTATGCTCTTGATGATATGCTGGCTTAAGCATCATTAGGAATTTTAAAAAATCTCTTTTTGTATTTGTGTTGCGTGGTGTTTGGCTTTGTTATGATGAACAACACAGAAATAACATATTTAATAACAAAAGTTTGTATAGATGTGTTGTAGTGATGATATATTTGTGCTTAGGACTTTGTGTGTCTACTAGTATACAATTGTGTGTGTTTGTGTGTTTACAGGAGATGGGTTGATTAACACTAACTCTTTTCGTACCTATGACGACGACTATTTGGGCTGTGTGAAATCCACTAAGGGCCCCTGGTGGTACCCGTACTATGACTGTGCCAGCAACGCTAACCTCAACAGCCCTGACAGACGTCACATGACCTGGGCTGACATCGGCTGCGTGACTTTCTCGGAGATGAAGATGAAGCCAGACTAACACCACCTTGTCTCCTGTACTCACTGCTTACACCGCCAGTCCACTGTTCACTGTTCACTACAGGTTCCACTGATGATGTGAGCTCAGTGTACATTAATCTCTCGCAATAGTCTAGCATCTGACACTAGTGCAGACTACTTACTGTACTTTAATTGTTTACTTTGAGTATATTGCCTGGTGATTCTATTATACATGTGTTGTATTATTTCTATGTATTTGCTTGGATAAACTAACATGCTTACAAACGTAAAGTCTAAGTTTAATTAATTAATTCAGCATTTAATTGTGCCTAGGTTATAGTAAACGTGTCATGAACTATATATTAGCTATACACCTGATAGTTTACAGTAAACGTGTAATGACCTGTAGCTATACACCTGATAGTTTATACAATGTTGGCAGCTGACTCAGTGTGAAAAAGATGACACTCATCCGAGAGTTTCCTTTTCAAAATAATGAAAAAACTTTGATACTGATTGTATCCAACACTGCTGTTCATTATTTGCTTACTGACGATGACTGACCATGACTCAGATTGCTACATTCTCTGATTGTTTGGTATTTAAAAGGCTTCAAGTTTATTTTGTGTTATGTTGTGAAACTTTACCGTATCCTGGAGTTTGCTTTATTTAAGCGAAAATTGACATTTTCACAAAGCTATCAGCGAAGCTTACTTTTCGTAAAAACAAATAGAACTATTGCGAAGAATGAACAGATATTTTCATAAAAGCAATTAAAAGTATAAGTAGTATTATTAGTAGTATTATTAGTAGTATTATAAGTAGTATTGTTGGTATTTGTCGCTTTGACTAAATGTGATGACATCACTATGTACTCAATGTTACCTCCCCTTTAAACTAATGATAACGGTCGTTGATACATCACATCTTTAACTTAATTGTACAAACAAATAAACTATTTTAATATTTGTTCCACACTGAAGAGTTCTAACAGCAAGGCGCTAGCAAAATGGCGACACACACCTGGTGACACACCTGTGTGTTCTCTGTGTACAACTTCCACGAGAAACTTTCTGTTACAATATTCAAGAGGGAGGTTGCTAGTTTTTTTGTCCCCACTGAACTCTGGAGGGACTGTTGCCTGCACTGCCTCGCTGTGTTGTATTCTAAAATGTCACGTGACGCTTTGGTGAATAAGTATTTGTCCTAAACTGAAGCCATCTCCTGTTGTTTATTTCAAAGAGTGCGCATGTCCGCGGGAAGTTCGTCACACTCTGTCTGTCTGTCTGTGTTTACTCACTTTTTCCATCTTTCGATTCCTTTATATCTTTTCCTTCACTCATCACGCACTCTTTACTGTTAATAAACAGTTTTCAAGGAAATAATATTTCTATGACCTGTACAACCAAACCCGTCCTTTGCTGAAGTTTACTGAGGTGTGCAGTTGTTGCACTGGTCTTTATGTTTATCTCACTTCTACTTGCTTCCTCTACAAACACGTGACTTTGATACACGGGAAGAAAGAAACTCAGAGGTTCGTTAGTCGGTTCTTCCTCTGTCCACCGGGATGCCGGCTTCCCTCCAAGGTGCCTGGAAGGACAGTCTTCGACAGGGTGTCGTGCCGTGTACACACGCTTCCCTGACACACTGACCACAGTTCATTAAACATGTTTGTAAACATTCACTGATATTATAGGGGAGTTCAATAAACACATCTGTCATCATTTAGCAACATCACTGTGGATTTCTAGGGCACAAGAACATTCTCTAATGTTCTACAGCAGGGAGGACTAGTGTTTAGTTGAAGGAAAGTATTTCAAACATCAGTGAAGTTGTCCAGCGTGCACTCCATGTTCCAGCTTGCTGTATCGCCTTCGGTTATCATTCGCAGTTTTGAAGTGTGGCCCTGACAGATAACCTTTGACCTGGTTGATAATATGTACGGTGTGTCGTCTTACTGCCAATCGCAAGAGGGAAGAGGCCTGGCATGTTACACAGAATATAATTGTGCTACCATAGCAACTCAGATGGTGAAGAGACACGAGCTGAAGTGTCTGGAGCTCGTCAAGTGGCCGGAACACAATGCTTCAAAGATTTCTACCCCGGGTGACAAAGACAACCAAGAGCTCGCTCGGCGTACGACACACCTAACCAATAGAAATCACTCATGTGTCCTAACGCAAAAAGCATAACAAGATAAAATAATAAAGTTCTTAACATGAAACAAGCTAACCTAATGTATGCACACACACACACAAATACACCGGTAACATAATAATAACTGTTGACACACCAAGACAAACAAATGAACAAATGTGATATAAACTGCAGACTATATTTTGTAAATATCAAGAGAAAGAGAGAAACACTTTTCTCTTGCTGATCAAACAAATAATCATAACTACTCCATCTTAGTAGGCCGTCTTTAAATTTCTTCAGTTTACAAAAGAAACTTAAAAGTAGGAAACGATTGCAGACAATATTAATTATCTTTCAAATTTTATGGACAGGGGCGTTCTTTCTTAACAGAAAATGGAAAGTGTTTACTAAAGAATGCACAACCAAAACAAACAGAAATTCCTTGACATATCTGCCTTAGGAATTTTTTTAAATGTAAGAATTTCTTGTTATAACAAGGCAGCGTATAATGATTAAAAAGCGAGGACCGTGCACTATTATGGGATATGTTCAAGTAGGAACATGTGGATGGTTGAACACTGCAGCTTGGGAGAGACTGAAAGTCATGAGCGTGAAGGGTTTGCAGTCCTTGTTGTCCTGCTTCTGTCAATGGAACAACAACCTACAGACATTGTTCACAAGTGTCGGTGATCAGAATGAGACAAGATAAAGGAGCTGGCGCCCTACCCATGCAAATGGCGGCAACATGTTGCTTACCGACAACAAATACAATAATCAACTACCAAACATACTCTTGACCAAATAAATCTTACCTGAATGCATGTATTTCACACTTTACAAAGTCAATTTCTACAAATTAAGAGGCAAAACCTCTTCAACTGTCCTTTGCTTTCAAATAAAATGAACTGCTTTAGTTATCTTGAACAGCAAACGAGCCAGAAGACAGGAAAGACAATTTCTTCTCCATTTTCGGGAAACTGCAATAACTGAGATCGTCCTATTTATAGCCTACATGTGTAGATAAATGACAAATCTTTATTGATGAGGGCGACAGAAAAAGCAAGAGTTATGTTGCTTGACATCGAGCTCTGGGACTACGTAGCAGAAATTTAAAAAATACATAAATTTGAAACAAGCGATTAAAGGCAGACAGAGAAATTACAGTATGTAGAAACATGGTGATTAGTATGTGAACTGCCAGGTGTGTTTAGTTGGCTAGAGGACTGGCTACATGCGCTCCATGTTTGTCTGTCGGTGCGAGTAGTCAACGGAAGTCTACAGGTAAGTTAATCACCTTATGAGAACACAGGTGGGCCACTCATACTGCGGTTCCAGTTCTAAGACACGAGTGAACCCCAGACTGTACGGTGTAGACACTGCATACCTCCCTCATAGACATGCACTGGAGTTCCAGGGTAGTTTTCACAAGAGATACCCGAAACCCTTCTAAACTGTCTTCATCTTTAACATGGCGGCAAAACAATTTCTGGTTGTTACACTTGTCAGCTACATTTGATACTGTAGATTATTGTATACCTCTACACAGACTTCACCACTCTTCTGGTATTCCTGTTGCTTTGTCCTACTAGTGATCCTGTCTCATGGACCGAACCCAGACTGTGTGTGAATGGAATATACTTACATGCCTTTGTCTTGGGATGTGGTGTCCCGCAATGGTCAGTTGTAGGTTTAACACTTGATACACTAATTCTCCTGACAACATGGTGTTCTTGACACAGCAGGAGAAAAAGATAATGTCGACTGTCGATGTGTCTTTACCTCAAGTGAAGGAAGCACCTTACATGTCTGTCGTGTTCAGTAGAATCTTCAGTAAACATTGCAAACAGTCCCGAGGTCTGTCTTGTGTAGGGTGCAAGGACTTGGTTGCTTAATTAAACACAGTTAAATGATTTTTAATGTATGTCACTGTAATAAAAATATCATTTCTATAACTTTTATCGGGCTACATTATTTATTTATCTTCTAGTAACCCTGACAGTGCGAGCTGTTTGCATGTATTTTATATTATAACAAAATGCGCAAAGATTCATCCTTAGTTGTTGTAGTCTTTGCTGTAGTGATTAAGTATTGAAATGTCAACAGCTCTTACACCTACACCTACAGGTACTCACAAAGATTTTATTTAAATGTTAACGACTTAAACTAAAGAAGAATCTGAACTTCCTTTTTTATTGATTTGACTAGATTCTGCGGTCCGGCGACAACAGTGAGTGTGCCATGCACATGTCCTCCACGTGTGAGTGTCAAGACCCTGGGTCAGGCCGTGTGGTGGACAGGAGAGTGCTATACTGCTGTAATCACACTCTTCCCGGAGCAAGTTCACCTGCTACACACGGCGCCTCCCACACTCTTTGTCACCGGACCGCCCGGTACAGGTAAAACTGTGGTGCTGCTGCTGATGGCCATACAGTGGCTGCGGTGTGGTCACCACGTCTACGTTGTCAGTACGTGGAGGGGGAGTCGTGCAGCGTGCAGCATGTTGTATCACCTGTTGCTGCAGACAGTAAAGAAGCAACTTGCACCAGAGGTATTAGTCAGTCAGCTTCACCTTCTGCATGTTAATCTTTATCGCCACAAAAACGTGGAGGAGGCCGTCAACGACTTGTCACAACCTGCAAGTGGAGGATCGTTGTATGTCCTCATTGACGAAATGGGACACGAAGACAGCACTTACATTTCAGCCCCTAAAATGTAAGATTAAAAACGTGTTTACAATAACTGAAATAAGGTAAATGATGTTTATACAGAATGAGCGTCTGTCAACATCTCATTCCTGTTCATTCTTCCAACCCTTTACTTCGGCTGTTAGCACGAGCGGGTGCAGCAGCATTCAAAAATGTGTATAAACAGCGGGAAGTAATAATTTTGGACCCTCAACTACCACAAGGTTACCCTCTTCCCCAATCCCACCCCCTCCACAGACGTTAATTACCCCAAGATGACAAGTGCTGTTGGTAGAGGAGTAGAAAGCTCGGGTGCCTCAATATTCCTGCCCAGACCTCTCCATAAAGTACGGTGCCGGGTCCTGCTTGGCAGAGGGTCATCCTCCCCTCAAGCAATTAATTGTCGCAGTGTCACTAGCTTTAACCACCCGTATTCCCGACTGTGCTTATGAGTAGTGATCGCGAGAAAGATTTGTTTACAAGGCATGTTTAGATGATTCAATGATGTGTAAGTGGCGGATGTCAGCGGCAATGGAGCTTCAATAGTTTGCTGCACTTAACCTCACAGACCAGTGACCTTACATCATTACTGTGGTTACTGTGGTGACAAGAATCCATAATATGAGCTGATGACAAGAAGAGCAAACATTCTGGAAGCGATGTAGAGGAAGAAACGTTTAGAGAACTACTAAAGGCAAGTGCTTGAAAGAAATAAAATGAACGATACAAAAAACCCACGGACAGCAGAGCCACCAATCCACAGATAGTTTACAATATGTGCATGTTTAAAAATCTCCCAATGAAAGTGTTGATGCTGTTCTAATGGGATGGCAATACAGCTCACAACCAGGAGCATTTGTCTGTTTTAGAAACATAGATAACTATCCATGAGGTTGACTGCTGCAGGAAGTCATTGACGACCCTGACCCTGTCTGTCTGTCGCTTTCTTCCTTAAGACCGACGCCTGGTCCAACAGCTTGTAGTGCTGACAGTACCCGAGTCTGTAAAATAGTATCTCTGTATGCCACACCTGTCCGGTTCCCTTGTACCAGGTAGATAGGAGTGAGGTAGGCCGTCCTAATTCCAACTCACACCATGATGGATCCACCACCATAATGATCACACTCCACGACAGTTAGATCGTCGTAACGGTCTCGCTGTCGTCTCCTGACGTGGATTTGGCAATTGTGGGACAGCAAGGGACAGCGGGTCTTCTTGACCGAAGGTTGTTTTCTTGGATCGGTTGAGCATCGCCTGGTCACTGACAGTTAGTTGGCGACTGTCCCCTGGGTGTGCTGACCGTGGATGTTGTCTGACTTAGAGCCGACAGAACAGTGAACCCACCCTGCTATTTGGTGGTTGACTGCGGGTATCCGGGTGTCTTCTCTCTGAAACACTTCCCGTTCATTATAGTGGTCATTATTGTGGTCATTATAGAGTTCGACTAACAGAGGGAGCAAGTCCCTATTGGCAGCCAATTCCTCCATCAACTACACCCTACACAGGCATACATTGCAACCCTCCTTTGTCTCTGAGTCATGATTAAAAAGTCACAGCAACTTCACTTTACAAGACCTTGAATACATTTCTCACTGTTGATACAAACAATATTAATAATAATGTAGAAAATGAGAAGTTTGCGTGTTCATGGTTTTGAGCTGTGTAGTGTTCGGTAGATGTTGTTCATGTACGTGTGATTAACGTGTAACAACAAACATGGGAGGTGTGTTAATGTGACTGTCTTAGTCCTTACCATCAGACTGACAACATGTGTAAACAAATAATCACAGCCACTTGTACGGATCCTGTGTTTGCTGAGAAGTAATTGTTTACCCCTTAATGGAAACACCCGTCACCAAACTAGCAACAAAGCTGAGTGCAAGCAATGTGATAGTCAAAGTGTGGAAGACCAATAACATTTTCTGTTAATATGCCCTAAATATACAATTCTACGTAAGAGATATATCCCACTCTTTTACCATAAATTCCCCTCATCCTTTAAGGTTCCCCTTTTGTGTAAGAACCTTAAGGGTAAAGTAGCTATTAATGTTGCCATTTATATAACAGAATGTCTGAAAATGAGGACATCATGACAGTGTACATATAATTAGTTAGCATTGAATGTCATTATACTGTTTATCATTTAACTAAAAACCAAATACAACTAAAATGTTGATCATGTACAGCAACATACTGTTAATATGCATGTAACATACAATATAAGAGGTTGATGTGAACCAAATGGCATTTCGAAATTGTAAACTACACGTGTAAGAACCTAGAGTGTAGAGTAGCCATTAGAGTTGTCCTTTACTTAAAAACAAGGTTTGTAAAGGAGATCTGCATGACCATGAGCATTACATGAGGATGAATGTCAGAATCTTGTCTGAATCTTGTCTGATTGTTATTATTATCTGATGTTGATGTGGGCCAGATGGCCTCCTAAAAACTGAAATAAATAACTAAATTAAAAAAATAAACACCCCATCCCCCTCCAGGAAGATCTGCGGGATGAGGCTCCAGACCGTCATCGCGATGGAGGAAGGCGACAACTGGCCACATCCGGGCATCACGCATGGGCAGGCATGATTTGTTGTGTGACAGTGTAGCGGCCATGACTGTTGCCGTTAGTGGACGCCATGCTGCACCCTCTTCCCTTTCCACAGACAACATTCGGGTGTTGGGAGTGGGTCTACGGCCCTGAGACTTGGGGCTCACTCAAGTGAACAGCCCCCCCCCCCCCCCCCATGTGACTTCAGAGTCACGGCTCTGACAGCAAGTCACACAAGTCACAGACGTCATGCCACCCTCTGTGATTGTGAACATCTCATCACATGTCACACACTTTGTTGTTAATGTCACACGTTGTGATGTGTTTGTTGTTAGTGTTACAAATTGTAATGTCTTTGTTGTTGGTGTTATGTGTTTGTACAAAATACGCAAAACAATAGTTACCAGTTTGTAGATAGCAACATTCAAATTATCATCTACCCGTCTACCAGCGACACATCATTGCAAGTAAGCAGCCTTATGAGAATTTCCAGTGTCAAACATGGCTGAGCAATTAAAGGTTCATGTGAGGAGGCTCTAAGAAAAGTTTATTGAGAACACTGTCAGATGCACATCCTTTACTCTAACAGACTGAAACCTTGTTATACATACTCATTAGATATCTCCAATATCAGACTTTCGTGTACAAGATCAGTAATAATCACCAGCTACATCCACAGACATGTATTAGAAAGGTTCTCTTCACCAGGAATGTCACATGGGACAGTAGATGGTGACGTAACAAGCGTCCCCATTAGGGTCGAGAGTGGCTGGGGGACAAGCCTGAGGTCCCTGATGCAGCCAAGTGGGGGACATGCCAGTTAGAGGAGTACAAGGAGGTAGAAGCCAAGAGGTGTAGATGTGGGAGACAGCTCGTGAGCGAGGGCAGAGCCAGTGACAAAGGGCTGTGAGGACTGTGAGGACTGTGAGGGCTGTGAGGGCTGTGAGGACTATGAGGACTGTGAGGACTGTGAGGACTGCCTGCTGTTGCCGTGGGTCATGTCACATCATGCACATGAAACTGAAGGCAGCAGCTGCATGTTGCACACATTAGGTAAGGACATAGTGCAAGTGTAAGGTATGCTGGAACATGATCTATCAATCCACGAGGGATATTGGTGGTATAAATCATGTCAGGACAAGAGAGATGTGCTTAAGACAGTGTTTATTTTCAGAGCTAAGGCAGTTGATGTATGAAATGGCAAAGCTGCAAATATCATATACAACACACAATTTTCATTAGTAAATAACAAACTCCTGCTTGAATTTCATTGAACAACATGAAAGCCATTGATTATTACCTTTAAAAGCAACAGTTGATATACTGCAAGCGACAAATACAGGGTGTACTATGTTTGTTCAGCCTCCAGCGACATGTGTTGACATCAGACAGAGCATTGCTTTTGGTGTTACTACTGGTTTTACTACTACTACTAATAAAGTATACACATAGCGCTATATTCCAGCCCAAAGGGTGAGCTCATAGCACTTTACAAATAATTATTATAATAATAATACTAAAAAGTAATCAAGGCTGTGAATGTTCCTACTAATGCCCACACCACTAATCCAGTCCTAGAATAAACCACATAGATGCCAATTGTCACCGCAGTTCATTCACTCCATGTGCCGTTTACTTGATCAACTGTACTGGCTGTGATTTTCTACTAACCTGAGGTAACTAAGGTCACCAGCTGTATCTACAGTTGCTGGGAGTTTGTGTGTGAGAGAGAAATTATTTCAATATACGTATGTATGCATTATCTCTATATATTACTAGTGCGTACAGTATGTGATATTGCCCTTGTAGATTAATAAAGTTGCATTGTAATAATTAATTTGCTCCTCATAAGGTTACCCTGCAGAATGCCTCCTTGCAAAACCATAATGAGTTTACAAACCATAGGGAGTTATGATCTACAGTCAGTATTATTTTGAGATAAAAGCAGATTAATTTATACTCGCAGTAGTGCTGTCCATAGATTGTACATAGGTTGGTAGGATTTACATGATGGCAAAGCAGAGAGGATAGAGCACACTATGGTGACTGTGACCTTCTTACAGATGAATTATACAAAGAAACTGTTACTGCAGTAGATAGAGGAGGCTGGCAGTCGACGAGGTGATAGATCAAAACCCAAATAGGGACAGACAAGCAGCTCAGCATGATGATGATGAAGCATGCTTCAAGTTAAAGCCATGGAACTTGCAGCAAGTCAAAATAAAAAATGACAAATACATAGAGCTGCCCCTACTCAAGTTAGTAATCTGAAGGGACATCACTGTGTTTTACTTACACATGGTAATGGTGTGGATGTGTGTGTGGGAGGTATTTGTGTGTGGATTTGGATTTCAGCCAACCATTGAAGGTGAGCTAACCAAATAGTTTAAACTGTTTGCAAACACCACAACAGAATTTTCAAACTATATTTGTAACAGTAACATAAGACAGATCACCAAGAAGTTTGTGCCTTTTTATTTTCTAAACTAAAGGGTCTCAATGAAAACTGTAGAGCTATGCTCTGTGACCAGGTGTCCTGTATGTGACTGTAACAAGTTAGTAGTATGTTATTATATTGGCAGTATATTGGTCAAATGTTGAAAGGTAGAGACATATGTAAACTTATATTTTCAAATGATTATTGTGATCTGTCAATAGGATGTCATCATGGAGCATTACAGCAAGGATCCAGAGAAATATCTGAGTGAGATGAGTGAACTGACACAAGTGCGTCAGGCAATCCCAACACCAGAGCAAACTGACACTGGCATTGAGTTGTTAATTGATTATTTCAATCAACTTTATTATGTTGAGAAACGTTTCTTCCACCCACAACGCCCACTGCCTTTATATTTTCACTGGTATGACACATGTATGATAGATAAACTCCATAACGAGTTCTTGTTTTCTTCGTTATAAAAGATAGTTATGTGCAGAAAACATATTGCTATGTTCATAAGTTATACGAGAATATTCATGAACATAAGTTGTGCACTGTGTTGGATGTAAGGTATACAATGCCACACACAAACATTATCAAGGTAAGTTATTATAGGCTGTTATCACGCGGCAATGTTCGGCACTTAGCGGGGCTAGCAGCCCCCGCACGAGTTGTGCACACGGCACTTGGCGGGCTAGCAGCCCCCGCAGGGGTTAGCGGGTTGTGCACACGGCACGCAGAAAGGCCTTGTTGCTAGGTTACGAGATATAGCGTGTGTTTCTATTTTTGCGCTAGGACGACCTACACTGTAGCCAATCGGAATGCTTGAACACAGTAGGCTCCCTTTGACCTCCACATTGTAAACAATGGCCATGCGAGCTGTGTGCTCATGACTTCTCTTGGAGAGAATTATCCGAGTCTGCTCGACACTGCACACCCCGAGTACATGAACAGATATAAGGCTAGAATACCTTCACGGAAATCGCTCGTGGCTCGTGGCAATGGCATGACAGGTAACAATTTGGAAGACGACATTCGCAAAAACCGTCTGCACGTTCTCTCGTGAATCTTCCGAAGATATTTCCTTTAGAAGACATGACTATGCTCCTAAGCATACCCCCTCACCCACATTTTTTTCTTTCTTCTTCTCTCTCTCCGCTACATTATGCAATATCACTATCGTAGCCGCAGTGGCTTCCAAAAGTATCTCGTCGTCGATGTCGTCTGCCATATTGTTGACTTCCCATAATGCGCTGCGCTGATGACGTCAGCTCTGAAAACACTTGTGTGGCCGAGTTATGTGAGAATAAGACGATGATGCTAAGCTGCCTGGTGTGGAAGTTTTTGTACAAGAACATTGGATCGTGAGAATAGGAAAGTTCCGTGAACTTGTGTCTCGCCACAGATTCTGTCTCTGTATGCAGATCGACAACCGAAAGCTGTTGACTGCGGTACGACCTCTGAATACTACTGTGTGGAATGAATTGTGATCACACAAGTCTGAAGTGTGAGTATGAGGACCTGTCTTGTGTGGCGAGTATGATGTCTGATGATATTTTTAATGTTGTGCTGTGTGGTTCTAACCCTTGCATCTGTGCAGAGCTGCTACTGATTGTCATCTGGGATAAAGGAGTTTCTTATTGTATCTCATGTTAACCTCATCCTCTTTATGCTGTCTCTAGGTGTCAGAGAAATATCGTGACACCCATCGCAAGATGTCTTCAGAAGTGGTGAAGAGTTACCTGCCCTTCCCCTGGATGACAATGGATCAGACAAAACACTATTTCTACAAAGGCTGTGCACATTTCTATGTTGCCATGGCACTACTAGAACAGAAAGGTAAGGGTTAATGTGCTTTTTTGTCTGGAAGAGATAAAATAAATGTTATCACTTGCAATCGACATCATTTTAGATTCCAAACTAAATGAAACAGGCAAGGAAAGATACCTTTTGTGTAAGGATGATGCGATTGAGAATCTGGCATTATAGAAGCTGTTGCTAACAATATATTAAATGGTTGTTTCAGACAGTGAAGATATGGACAAGTTGCTAGCAATGTTTGAGAGTCTGTATCTGGGGACAGTCACAAGATGAAAACAATGGATTGCAAATACCTCAGTCTGAAGAAGAGCGGAAAACTTTAGGTATCGGATGTTTGACTGCTTTATAGTGTCACAGACCACAGAACCTTATTTAATTTCTTTATTCAATAATACCTTTACACTACTGGCTTTTGACTAACAATGTCCAGATGTAGCAGATGAACAGTTTGCACTGTAGGATTTTAAACAGTTTACTTATGTTGTCTCTGTTTCTACCTGACAGGAAAAGCGCACTTACACGAGGCAGTTCTAAGCCATGAAGAGGGGCTAAGAGTTCATGACCTTTGTAAGCAAATGCGAAAGATTGACACATTTCGTGATGTTCTACAAAAAGTACACCCAAGGTAAGCTCTGTTTTCTTTTCATGATGGCAGGATATTGTACTTCACTTGTAAAAAAATGTTCACTAAAATTTGTTTTTTAAAATTGAGCTATCTGAGTTGTCTGGCTTTTGTTGCCATACCTGTTGTCGTGTAACTCTGGGGAAGAGCACGTGGAGACGGTCAGAGGTTGCGATGCCGCTCCCTCGGGCTGATGACACTCTCGACACGTCTACCAACTCACGCTGACATAGACGTGTACGCGCACACTTACACTAAATTGCTAATTACCTTTTAATTGACTCAAGAGCCCCCAGCGTACCTCCGCAATAAACAACACAAGGCAATTTAGTGCATTTAAGAAAGTTATTAATGATCGAGAGTATTTTACAACAATTTACAAATGATACACACTCAAAATATGGCCGTTATCTAGGGTGTCCGTTATTTCTCTATCCCTAGTCTAGGCAACATGAGCCACTAATCAGCTTAACTAATACACACCGCACACGCACTCGCCACTTATCTCTTCACACAAGTCTCTAGTCACGTGAGGGGCCCCTCCGATGCTGACGTCCGAGAATCCGTTGATGATGCTCTGTCGATCGTAGCTGACTCCCTCGCAAGCGCTGAGACTCTGGCACCACCGCGTGCCACCACGTGACTGTCTCACGTCCCTAGGTCGGACTGCTGTCTCCATCTTAACAGCGCCTACAGGACCGACACTTATCTACCAGCCTTCCTCTACTGTTTGCCACCAAACAGATACTGGAGATGAAGCGTCGTACACTCCTCTCAGTCGGTTGTGCTGGAGTTGTCACGATTCCCAGACAAACTCACAGCGGATAATCTGAACAGCCTTGAACAGATTTCGGATACAACCTTCCCCTTCGAGCACCAGGACTCATTGTAATGCAAACCACGTGGAAGAAGGGAGGAACAGTGTTCCTGAACTGTCGGGTAGATTTCAGGATTACAGGAGAGTGAACGCGCGGACATTGAGGGACAGTTATTCGTTACCAAAAATAGAACAGCTGTTTTTAACATTGAGTGGGGCTAAGGTTTTCACTAGCCTAGACTTGTCAAAGGCATATTACCAGGTACCTCTGTCCGAGCGAGCGAAGAAGATTTCTGCATTTACCACCCCGTTTGGGCTGTACGAGTTCCAGAGGTTGCCATTTGCCTGGTCAACGCCCCCATGACCTTTCAGCGGTTGATGGACTGTTGCTTGAGTGACATGAACTTGGCAGAGCTGATAATTTTTCTGGATGACATTTTAGTACATGCCACTAATCTCCAGCAGCTAGAAGATAGAACAATTAGAGCTCTGGAGAGAAACTTGACCCCGATAAATGTATTTTTGCCACCACTGAGGTCAGACACCTAGGATACCTCATCTCCGCAGAAGGTATTAGGCCAGATCCCGAAAAGATCGAGGCTCTGACCTGTTGGCCTGTCCCCAAAACAGTTCGGGATGTTAAGGCGTTCTTGGGGTTTGCAGGATTTTACAGGCGCTGGGTTCCCCAGTTCGCGCAAATTGCCAAGCCTCTGAACGACCTTACTGTTGGATATGTACCACATAAGCTCAAGAAAACAGCTAAGAAGGCGGGTGCACTCAATCTGTCGTCAGACATATCTCACCTGTGGGGAGAGCGAGAACAAAGTGCGTTTGAGTCCCTGATCAAAGTACTGACTGCAGAGCCGATGCTGGGCATCGCTGACCACTCCCAGCCCTTCATCCTGCATTGTGATGCCAGTGGCACTGGCCTGGGAGCTGTGCTGTACCAACATCAACAAGGCAAACTTAAGGTAATCGCATACGCCAGCAGAGGGCTCAACAAGACAGAAGTGAACTACCCCGCACACAAGCGAGAATTTCTCGCTCTGAAATGGGCGATGACAGAGAAGTTTCACGACTACATCTTGGGCTCCCGCGTCACCGTGGTTACCGACAACAACCCGCTTTGCCATGTGCTGAAGAATGCAAAGTTAGACGCAGTTAGCCACAGATGGTTGTCATCCCTCTCATTGTACGACTTTGACCTCGTGTACAAACAGGGCTCGACACACAGACGCGGACGGGTTGTCAAGGCGACAGCAGGACCCGCCAGAAGCAGATGAAGAGTACAGAGACACCTTAGAGAAAGTTGGGTTCCTACTGGAGAAAGCGAGGAAATTTCAAGACGATACCCCACAAATTGTAAATCGAAGTGCAGTTGTGAGCATACTGACAGCCAAGAGCGCAGGAAGGCCAGTACATTCCATTCAGCAGACAGCCCGGAACACCACGCCCATGTCACGTGACAATGACGTCACTGACAACTTCACCCCAGCCGTCGAAGCTGTCGTAAGGGACCCAAACATGATTCCAGACGGCATCTTAGAGCCGGAGGGCGGGGAGCCAGACTTTGCTACCCTGACAGTCGACGACTGGCGGAGGCTACAGCAGCAAGACCCTCACATAGCCGCTGTCTGCCAAGCGCTCACAGAAGGAACCGACCTGACAGTGACGGGGCCAGAGACCAGGATATACGCCAGGGAGAGGAAGAGCCTGGTGCTAGAACATGGTGTGCTCTACCGGCGTGTGTCTGATGCCACATCAACCCGGGTGCAGCTGGTGGTACCCCGTTCCATGCGACAGGAGGCGATGAGAGGTGTGCACGATGAGCTCTACCACACCCACTTTGACGATGCCATACGACACGCACGAATGCGTTTTTTCTGGCCGTTCATGGCGGCTGATCTCAAGAGGAAAATCCAGAGCTGCGAACGGTGTGTTCGCAGTGGGACTCACGCGCAGAAAGCACCCATGTCAACCATCGTGACATCACACCCACTGGAGCTACTGACCATAGATTTTCTCACCATCGAGGTCAAAGGGGAAAAGCAGAACATACTGGTCATTGTCGACCACTTTACGAAGTTCGCGCAAGCAGTACTGAAGAAAGACCAAACAGCAAGAACGACAGCCAGGGCCCTGTGGAACGAGTTCTTCATGACTTATGGATTCCCCGGCAGAATTCTGTGTGATCAAGGTCGGGATTTTGAGTGAAAACTCATCCAAGAACTGTGCAGCCTGGCCGGAATCCAGAAATGCAGGACCACGCCCTATCACCCTAGCGGGAACCCTATGGAAAGGTGGAACAGAACACTGATGGGTATGCTGCGAACTTTAGAGACTGAACAAAAGAAAGACTGGCGGAAACACCTGAAGTCTGTGGTGCACGCCTACAACTCGTGCATACACAGCAGCACGGGATTCTCACCCTCCTACCTGTTCTACGGACGGCACCCAAGACTGCCAGTCGACCTGGCATTTGGCCTGGACATAGGGAAGCGACAAGGGAAGAGTTGCAGGCAGTATGTGCAGGACCTGAAAGAAAGCCTCCGTAGTGCATACAGAATGGCCACAGAGCAAATGGAAAAGTCCTCACTGAAGAACAAGATAAGGTATGATGCAGGAGCTTTGGCAGCTACCTTAGAAGCGGGAGACAGAGTCCTGGTAAAGAAGATGGGGCCACGAATTACATCCAAAGTAGATGATCGCTGGGAGGAAGGACTTTTTGTCGTGCTGGACAAATTGAACGAGATACCGGTGTATGTGGTTCAAAGAGAGGATGGCTCTGGACCAAAACGGACACTCCATCGGAATCTGTTACTCCCAGTGGGTGCACTAGGCTGGGCACCACCCTTGGCCCAGGAAAGAACCACCAGAAACAACAACCTCAGTCAGCGCGCAGACGAGGTAGCAGCCACACCCCCCGACTGTGGAAATGGTGAGGATGACGAACTGGTGCAATTTCCAGACATCAAAGTGGGCCTAGAGTTGAGGCCAGAGGCACCAGAGTACCAGCGTACCTGCAGAAAACCGGCAGGAGGGAGTAGAGCAGGAAGATAAAAGAGAGGAGATAGCAGAGAGCGACAGTGAAGAACAGCAACCTCTACGCCGCTCCGACAGAATCCGCCGACTGGTGGACAGGTTAAATCTCATGCACCGATGTGCAAGTGGAAATAGGTCGGACAGGGCGAAGTTCATGGTGTCCGACAGGAGATGCAAAATCTTTTAGGTTCTAGTCAGAAAACTCACTCTCAGGGAATACAGTCTGTAAATGAAGTAATGGAGGTATTGGAGAAGTGGCTTAGTTTACTTAGTTTACCTGAAACTGAAGTGTGATCGGTCGATCCCTCCCATTTAGTAGCCATATTTTTTGACAGACACCTCTAGGGGTAGTTGTGAGATTGTGTATGGAATTTGATGTACATGGGTGTTGGATTTATCCAGGTTGTCTGTCACACAGAGCTCACAGACCCCTTCAACGTCAGTACTGGGGTGAAGCAGGGCTGCGTTCTGTCGCCGTTCCTCTTCATCCTGGCCATGGACTGGATCATGAAAACTTCCACCGACAGTGATAGGAAAGGGATCAGATAGACCACGACGATGACAGCAACAACAACGCTGGAAGACTTGGACTTTGCTGATGACATTGCCCTGCTGTCGCACCGCCATCAAGACATGCAGGAAAAAACAAATGCCTTCTCAGAAACAGCTGGAAATCTTGGCTTGAAGGTAAGTGCAAAGAAAACGAAAAGTATGAGAGTGAACGACAGAGTCCAAGACAGCATCAAACTAAATGGAGAAGAGATTGAGGAAGTTGACAGTTTCTCCTATCTTGGGTCCAAAATGTCAAACACCGGGGATGCGGAGGTGGAGATTCGAGCCGACTGGCTAAATCCAGCCAGGCCTTCGCCTCACTCAGGAGCACATGGAAGACAAAAAACATCAGTCAGAAGATCAAGCTGAGAATCTTCCAGTCAGCTGTGATCAGCACCCTCCTCTACGGATCAGAATCTTGGAAGATGACCAAAACCATCAGTAACAGACTTGAAGTCTTCCAAAACAGATGCCTCAGGCGCATACTTGACATCTTTAGGCCAAATACCATCACCAACGAAGAACTCCACCGAAGAACTGAAACCGAGTCCATCACCACGCAGGTTCAACGAAGGCGTTGGCGATGGATTGGACATGTGCTCCGCCAGCAGACAGCAGACCTCTCCACAGTCGCCCTACGATGGACTCCAGACGGCCGAAGAAAACGAGGCCGCCCAAAGGAAACTTGGAGAAGAACAGTGGAAAGGGAGATGAAAGGAAAGGGCTGGACATGGGGTCACCTAGAGCGGGTTTCAGCCGATCGACATCGGTGGCGGACTCTGGTTGAGGCCTGATGTGCAACCTGATGCACGAAGAGGAATAGATAGATAGACAGTTATGGCAAAATAACTAATGAAATGCCCTATAGTTCTTATATTCAAAATCAGCAAAATTTCTATCCACCTCCTCCACACAAGACTGATATTGCTGGCTTCAGTGACTTGCAAGATATACTGGTACCTATGCAAAGAGTAAAACAATGCATGGCGCACTGCACAAAACATTGTTTGAACTGCTTCACTTGAAAATATTGCATTAAAATTTTACAGCTGCATCAAGAAAATAGCAACTTTTGCAATAAAGATAAACTCTCAAAAAATACGATTCACAATATTGTGGAAAGCATTGTTCAGCAGGCTGTCATTCCCCTCTCAAACAAAAAGTTATTTGGGATATTCTCCCCTGAGTCCTTGTCACCCATCTGTGAGTTTTCCATATACATCTTTATGACAAGTTAAATGAACTTGATGAGTATACTTGGTGCAAGGGATGAATATACATCACACAAGACATCAGCACAAACCCCAAGTTATTAATATTTAAAAGCAGGTGGGAACACGCATTTCTTGGCAGACCAAAGGCCTGCTATTTCTCTCTTTAACACAGCAAATAAACAACTTACACAAAAAAAAACCAACTGCCAATCTGCAGTAAAATATCACAAGATATCAGTAAAATTAGGCGCATTCAGCAGTAAGATCACCATCATTCATCTTCAAGATCTGACAAGCATACACCACCATGCTGCAAGCGCAAGGCTGGCTCAGCCAAGATAGTTTAGTTTGGCCTCAATACCATTTTCTTCTGATGTGTAATGTATACATGTTTACCTCTCTGTTTTGTAAATAGCATATAGCATGAAATTTTAAACATTAGGACAGCGGTTCTCAACCTTTTACTTGTGACGCCCCCCTGACGAACAAAGGTAGGTCCGCACACCCCCCTTAGCCAGCAATGTAAGCTAATTTCACTAATACCGGTATAAGAAACTTTAAACAATGACCACCTTTGTGCCCCCCTTGCAAGCACGTAACCCCACCGTTTGAGAACAGCGGCATTAGGAGGTGCCATCCAGCAGCTAAGCTGCTTGCAGAAAGAGAATGTCATTACTGTCTCTAGAAGAAGAATTGTTCTTTCTTATAAAGAAGCTTTGTTGCATTTCTTTGCTTTGAATCACCCACTATTTTAAAGACCTACCCAAGGAGTGATACCTCTTATATCACTTAATACATTGAACATGAAATCGCTAGAAGACAATGAATATATAATCTTCCTTTATTCATTTCCTCATTGTATATTTTTTCCCCTATCTCATTCTAATGTGAAGTAAACAGGTGTCATGTGATAACCAGTATAGGGCTACAGTGTTGGTGTCTCACTTCTGCTCCCTCCACGAAACAGGCGGACGCGCTGGTAAGCAGACTGTCAGAAGGTGGGATGGGCAACTGTAAGTGGTGTTTGCGAGACGGGTAGCCGGCCTTTGGCGGCACTGGACCGTCGGGTGGACAAAGGGCCAAGAAGTCTCACCACCGTTTATCTCCCCTGGAATCAGTAGGCCCGTGAACCGCGGACCGCTTATGTCACGACAATTTCCTGACAATTTACTAATTGCAACAAAAACCCAAATTCTTCTGCTTGATACCAATGATCTTATAACTAACATGGGCAATTTTGTTCAAGCTTTTCCTATCATGGACAGACAAGCACAGCATTTGTCATGTTTAACCAGTGCTTGTATTTGTGGGGATTTGATTTTATAGCTACTTTAAGAATTCTTGAAGAAATATGCTGTGTGATGTAGCACTACTTGGTTCATTCCTTACATCTTCACCCATGCACTTAGTTCATGTTTTTCAGAGTGTCATCAGTTTGTGAAGCTTATGATTCAAGAATCTTTATTTTTTTCACCCTTTCAAGAGTATTGAGATATTCAAAATATACATACATTCACACGCATTACTATATATTTTATATGCAATCTCCCTCACATACACACACACATTCACTGGTCAGTTTGTAACAGTTAATACATTAAAAGCTAATTTTTTGCCTCACTCACTTGTTTTTTCCTTCTTCTAGCCCTTTAATGCAAATTGCATCACAGCATGTGTAATCAAATAAATCAAAGTACATAAACACATGTAAACATGCAAAAAGTTTTGGAGGGGATGTTTCTGCCCCTCCATTTCATTCTTACCTAAACACAGATATATACACATACATTCTTACTTATATCTGCATACATATATAAAATCCCCCCCTTACACACATACTCACTGATGCTTATATATACACAGGCCACATGCACACACATATATATATATAAACCTCCCCCGACACACACACCTACTCATATCAGTATATAACGCACACACATTTGCTTAAGCATACATGTGTAACCCCCACCCACCCACACACACAGCCTTATATCTGCTTATATATATAGATGTAAACCCCCCATGCACATACACTCATCTCTGCTTTTATATATATGTAACCTTCCTTACACACATACTCATATCTGCACATATATATTTTTATCTAGTACCTCCTGACACACACACCTACTTACTCATACGTGTATATATATTTAAAAATAATCCTCCTACACACAGTCTCATATCTGCTTATGTATATACACGTAAACATCCACACGCACACATCTGCTTATATATATATCCCCCCAACACACACACATACTCATGTCTGCCTATATACATGCCTACATATGTATATAATCCACAGACACATGTATCTGCATATACATAAAATATCCCCCCCCTCAACACACTCCCCCTACTCACTCATATTAGCATACATATATATAATTCCCCTACACTCATACACACTTGTATCTGCTTATGTATGCAGGTTTAGCCCACCACCACCACCACACACAGCCTCATATCTTTATATATATATACCACCCACACACAGCTACTCACTCATATCTGCATATATATAATCCAACTACATACACACACAAACAGCCTCATATTTGCTTATTTATAACCCCGGCACACACAGTCTTATATCTGCTTTTATATATATATGTTGTCCCCCCCACATATATCTGCATATATAAAATACCTCCTGACACACACCCTATGCACTCATATTTACATATATATATAATCCCCCCCTCCCTCATATCTATATATATATTTAATACCTCCCAACACAAATATCTCTGCTTATATATGTAAATCTCCCCACATACATATATTTGCTTATAGATATACCACCCACATCCACACATGCATATACTCATATTTACTGATATATATATGTAAAGCTCCCACCTCCACACACATATTCTCTTAATTCTTCTAGATTACCGTCCTAAGTAAACAAACTTAGCTCATCTAATAAGGGTCTGTTTATTTGTTGATTAGAGTTGAATAGATAATGAATTTACAAAGTATGTAGAGCCTTTCATTTCTAGGGTTTCATTTTGTCGACATGTTTCTTGTATACATGTTTTGTACTGTAGGTTTGTTTTGCAATAATTCATGTGTGGTGCATTCAGCAAACATTTACAAGCGCCTTACAAATTCAAGTATTAATATTATGGATAAGTTTACTTTATTTTTCATTGGAGTCTGAAATCAAGTTGCTGTCGATAAATCCAAGTACTTAAGGCCCAATGTGTCTGCATGTCTTTGTCTTTTCCGCACAACCTTGATCCGGCAATGAAATTCGTTTAGGGGCTCGCCGATGCAAACCATTGGTGATTCTCGCCACAGTACTTATAACAGTCGATTTGTCTACATCAGTGAATTCTCCACACACTTCTTGAAAGTTTGATATTTGTGGCAAAATATCGTCAAGTGATGAGCACTTGTAGTGAACACGTTAGTGTGCCTTGCCGACTGGTGACAGCGATCTCTTATGCCACTACAGCGGTCAGCGCTAGAATGTTCTCTCGTCTAAAATGAAGTTTGCAATACAGTTTTTAATTCATCCAACACTTCAAACGGGTGCGATCTGTCACCAAACACCCAATTTCGTCTCGACAATCGACGTTGTTGCCAGTAAACACAGTGAAGGCCGCCATTTTTCCTCCCGAATAGCGAGTTACACAGCCCCGGGGCCACCGATAACTTTATACGCGAGAAGCCAGACCGGACAGCTTCTCCGGGCTCTCGTGCATACGAATTTTTCGCTCCTATCCACCCGGATGAGCGTTATTACCGATTAGACCCCTTCTCCGGTCTACATGCATACGGGGCCAGGTCAATAGGCACTTTAGACTGCAAAATTCCAAACTTTCTACGAACAAAGCCTATCACTCTCTCAACATGAATTCGTACAGAGGCTATTTTTCTCGAATTTTCAACTTGTAGTGGGTGTAGTTGCTTTTTCCCATGGGTAAAATCTGGAATTATTAATTTAGCTTGATAAAAAAGAACTTCATCTTCAATGTTGAAACCTCTGTCGGCCACAATTACATCACCTGGTAACAAGTTGGACAACAAAGAAGTATTTTCAATGATGTGTTTGTCTGAAGCCCTGCCACCAAATGCATCTGAAATGTAGGTGATTGAACCTTGTGGTGTGATCCCAATCAGATATTTGGCAGAATGATATTTTTTATAGTTGAAATAAACTTGGATCTGATTGGTTTGGCCTGAGGGTTTTTGTGCTTCAAGTTCAAAACAGTCAACAATAACAGCAACTTTATCTTTAAAGTTTTCTCTAAAGCACATTGGCATAGACAGTTTCAGAGCTTCTCTTGAAGGCCAGTGCAACAAAAAAGACAACCGTGCTACAAGTACATCAAGAGTTCTATGAAAACTCCTTTGCACAGTTGACACGGATACTTTCAGCTGATACCCTATATCCTGGAATTGGTAGTTCAGTCTGATCTTAATTAAACACAGCAAAAACTCTTGCTCTTTGGACAGTGACTGTGTTTGATTAGACATGTATGGCTCTACCTTTCTGAAAATAAGGTCCATTACTGCCAATGAAGGAAGTCCTGTGTAGAATGGAACTTTAGCTTCATCTTCAACATACACCTGTCTTTCATAAATAGAACAATGTTGTCTGTTTTTAACTGAATCAAGAAGTCTGGTCTCAGAGTCCTGCATGATTGCATCCATATTTAGTCCAGTCAAATATGTTTCAGTGTTCTCATCATTTGAACATGAATCTTCTATGCCACCATGTAAACTTTCTTTGCAAGCACTTGAGCAACCAAAATCACTTTCACACAATTTTTCTTCCTGGCTTGTCTCACTGCTGATTGATTTTTGCTTCTTGCTTGCAGTAGGTAGAGTAGGGACAGATGCATTACCTCTTTTGCGAGACACAATTAAGCCTCAAATACCTGTTTTTTGAAGTCTCAGCTTCTGAGCAAGTACCTGATCGCTCATATCCCAAGTGTAGAGTGGGAAGCCAGGAAGGGCTGTTCCGGAAATTCACATAGGATGGCTTTCCTAGACACAAGAATAAAACAACCCATGAATTACATCTTTGTGATATTAACTACAAAAAAATAATAATAATCAGCACTGAAACAAAATAAACCAAATACACGTCTAAAAAGAAAAATAATGAAATAGAAATAACATTTGTTATCCTCTCTCTCTATAGCTATAGTTTATTAGTCATGGTCATGCATAATGCAAGTCTTGTTTTGATGTTCACTCAAATCACGTGAACGGTCACCAACCTACAATGAAGAAAATATTTATCGCAATGTGTACAACATGCAGAACAACGTTAAATACTTTAACAAAGCGTCTGGTTTCTTACCGCCAACAAAGTGTTTCGAACAGATAAGTATTTTCTTCCACTTCTCATCTGTTGTAATATCCTTCGGTAAGCGGCTGCCTTCCACACACGACGTCGTTCTTCTGTAATTATTCTTGTTTCGTCACCTTGCTTCAAAATAATTTTGGGTTTCCTATGAAAAGATACATCTAGAGGAACATTTCGTTTACTGCAGGGCTTGTTTCCGCATCAATTTATACCGCAGACGACCATGATAACCGATCAGTTGCTAGCAAGCTTCTGTAACCATGCACTGCTATAGTAGGGTAAACAAAATGGCCGCTGAAGCAGCGCGCAAAAACTGATGACGTCACGTGAAAACCACCCAAACATAAACCTCGAGGCGTTGGTAGGACCGAGCTGCGAATCACCCATCCGCATCGACGGCGTGACGTCACGCTGTTTGGTAGACAGCGGCTCGCAGGTGTCTATTGTGTCGGAGTCTTTTTTCTGCATTAGACAGCTGGAAACCTTGATGCTACACTGCAAGTGATAGGAGCAAGCGGTCATTCCGTGCCCTATATTGGTGTTGTGCGTGTGTCGGTGTGGCTGCCTAAAGATGTCGTTGGTGTGGACAGTAAAGTAGACACCTTACTACTTGTCTGTCTAGACACGGAGTATTCGTCACGAGTGCCAGTGATAGCCGGCACCAACATCCTGAGAGCCTACGCCCGACAGTGCGAACGTATGGCGGGGCGGAACTTCACCACAAGACTACCGTTCTGTGGCATGATCGCTCATGCGTGCCGGGAGGCGACCAGTGCACCCAATGGACGTCTGTGCCCAGTCCGACTGTTGACACCGGACATAACACTGCCACCACGCTCGGTGACCGATGTCCGAGGGATTGTGTGTCATGGTGTAAACATCAACAAGGACGCTGTGCTGATTCAGGAGCCGACAGTGGAGGCATTACCAGACGGTGTGTGCGTGTTGAGTGGTAAAGTGTCAACAAACACTCTTCCGCGGATTAGAGTGACTTTGTTAAACACCACTGATTCACCCGTTACTGTCAAACGGAAAAGTGTGGTAGCGGACCTGTTTACCATCCAGAGTGAATATTCACTTCTCAGTGACAAGTCCCACTTGACAAGACTTGAACTGTGACACAAGACGCTGGCCGGGTGAAGCGTCACATGTCGTCTGGAAGAGGAGCTTCTCACCGCCACATGCACTCTTGAGCCTGTGACACTGGCCGACACTACCGTGATATTTTCCGGTAACCATTCCTGTGAACGCGCGGTGATTGTAACAGGTGCGTTCAGAGTCGTTGTCAGGCTACCACACAGTTCCAGTTTGCTGCGGAGGAATATCCAGCACTGCACTATTTAACCGAACTGGCCGTAGGTCTAGAAGGCCCTGTTCGATGGTCTTGACGGCGATTGAAAGGAGATGATGTTTTCTCACCTTCTCTGCTGGGGTCTCACGATCGCTCTCTCGGACCAGCACTCGCCCCTCTGTGGTGGTCCCTCTCAGGTTTGGGAGGCCCTGTTTCTTCCGCCACTTGTTGTCCTGCCTCCTCCGTTCTCGTTCCCTCTGCACCACCAGCGCCGCATTCACCGGATTGTTGCACTCACGATAGAAGTGCCCCTCTTCCCCGCACTTCAAACAGTACTTGCTTCTTCTCACCTCACGGACCGGTCTGTCCTGTTGTACGTGGGTGACACGCACCTCTGTACGGGCTTTGATGCGTCTGTCGCTCCTCGCACTTGGTGAATCACATTTTGAGATCAAACTCTCAATCTGCCGCACATGGGGGTATAACTCAGGGAAGGTGGGCCTACTTTCCCCAGGAATTCCAAATTTTCTTTGAATCTCCACGGCGACCATCGGTTCGGAGATTCCCTCGGAGAAAACATAATACATCCTGCGATGGCATTCCTCCTCCGCCAGGCTGCCTAATGCTTTTAGCTCCGACATCTTTGTCGGAGAGTTGCAGAAGGAATTGTGACAGGCACTGCCCTCTGGTCGGTCTTGTCTGGCACAATTCAATGTACATGTCGTCTGCAGATCGTAGCGCCTGGAAGTCTGCAACCAGTTCGCTGACGGCGCCATACTGTTTGTCTTTGGTGTGGAGATGTGCCGCCCCCTTCAGACTTCGTCTCAGGAAGCCGAACTTCTCCTCCATCAGCACATCGTCTTGTACTTCGAGCGCCTGCACTCTCCACTACTGTGGTTTTTATTCAGTGTTTCACTCGGCGGCTGGCCTGCGCTCCCTCCAATCTTACTTTCAAATCCTAAAAGGTCCGTCGCAACTGTAAAGCTACGTTGACTATACTCCCTACCGTGGAACTTTCCAGAACCATCCACACCGCCTTCTCTCGTCATTGTTTGCAGAAGTGGCTCACTCAACTTGCAACTTCTGATGGGCCGGGTATAACGTGCACAGCCGACGTGGGAAAGGGACAACCTGGGCCGTTCGAAGCCGACTCTGTACAAACAATTACATAACTCACCGCACTACTAGAGTGCTTCAGAACTAAAGATAGAAGTAAAGATAGAAACCACCACCAGTTGGTGCAACTTACCTTGTCGTGGTGTGGTGGCTTGCGTGCCTTGCTGATCCACAGAGCTATGTCGGCGGGACCTTGCCTTGCTCTCCTGGCAGGTTGAACCATGCCGAACAGGTCTGCGGGGAGAGGCCAGACTAAAGTGTTGCACCGTAACTAGATATAAAGATAGAACTAAAGATAGAGTTAAAGATAGAATTAAAGATAGAATTAATATAGAACTAAAGATAGAATTAAAGCTAGAATTAATATAGAATTAATGATAGAACTAATATAGAATTAAAGATAGAATTAAAGATAGAATTAATATAGAATTAAAGATAGAACTAAAGATAGAATTAATATAGAACTAATGATAGAATTAAGGATAGAATTAATATAGAATTAAAGATAGAATTAATATAGAACTAAAGATAGAATTAAGGATAGAATTAATATAGAATTAAAGATAGAATTAATATAGAACTAAAGATAGAATTAAAGATAGAATTAATATAGAATTAAAGATAGAATTAATATAGAACTAAAGATAGAATTAAGGATAGAATTAATATAGAATTAAAGATAGAACTAAAGATAGAATTAATATAGAACTAAAGATAGAATTAAGGATAGAATTAATATAGAATTAAAGATAGAATTAATATAGAACTAAAGATAGAATTAAGGATAGAATTAATATAGAATTTAAAGATAGAATTAATATAGAAATAAAGATAGAATTAATTAAAGATAGAATTAATATAGAAGAACTAAAGATAGAATTAAAGATAGAATTAATATAGAATTAAAGATAGAATTAATATAGAACTAAACATAGAATTAAGGATAGAATTAATAGAATAAGGATAGAATTAAAGGATAGATTAAAGATAGAATTAATATAGAAATAAAGATAGAATTAAAGATAGAATTAAATATAGAACTAAAGATAGAATAAAGATAGAATTAAACGTTAGCAATAAAGGTAGAAACTAAATAGAAATAAAATAGATGTAAAGTTAGGGCCACCACCAGTTGGTGCAACTTACCTTGTCGTGGTGTGGTGGCTTGCGTGCCTTGCTGATCCACAGAGCTATGTCGGCGGGACCTTGCTTGCTCTCCTGGCAGTTGAACCATGCGAACAGGTCTGCGGGGAGAGGCCAGACTAAAGTGTTGCACCGTAACTAGATATAAGATAGAACTAAAGATAGAGTTAAAGATAGAATTAAAGATAGAATTAATATAGAACTAAAGATAGAATTAAAGATAGAATTAATATAGAATTAAAGATAGAATTAATATAGAACTAAAGATAGAATTAAAGATAGAATTAATATAGAATTAAAGATAGAATTAATATAGAACTAAAGATAGAATTAAAGATAGAATAATATAGAATTAAAGATAGAATTAATATAGAATAAAGATAGAATTAAAGATAGAATTAATATAGAACTAAAGATAGAATTAAGATAGAATTAATATAGAATTAAAGACAGAATTAATATAGAACTAAAGATAGAATTAAGGATAGAATTAATATAGAATTAAAGATAGAATTAATATAGAAATAAAGATAAAATTAAAGATAGAATTAATATAGAACTAAAGATAGAATTAAAGATAGAATTAAACGTAGCAATAAAGGTAGAACTAAATAGAAATAAAATAGATGTAAAGTTAGGGCCACCACCAGTTGGTGCAACTTACCTTGTCGTGGTGTGGTGGCTTGCGTGCCTTGCTGATCCACAGAGCTATGTCGGCGGGACCTTGCCTTGCTCTCCTGGCAGGTTGAACCATGCCGAACAGGTCTGCGGGGAGAGGCCAGACTAAAGTGTTGCACCGTAACTAGATATAAAGATAGAACTAAAGATAGAGTTAAAGATAGAATTAAAGATAGAATTAATATAGAACTAAAGATAGAATTAAAGCTAGAATTAATATAGAATTAATGATAGAACTAATATAGAATTAAAGATAGAATTAAAGATAGAATTAATATAGAATTAAAGATAGAACTAAAGATAGAATTAATATAGAACTAAAGATAGAATTAAGGATAGAATTAATATAGAATTAAAGATAGAATTAATATAGAAATAAAGATAGAATTAAAGATAGAATTAATATAGAACTAAAGATAGAATTAAAGATAGAATTAAATGTAGCAATAAAGGTAGAACTAAATAGAAATAAAATAGATGTAAAGTTAGGGCCACCACCAGTTGGTGCAACTTACCTTGTCGTGGTGTGGTGGCTTGCGTGCCTTGCTGATCCACAGAGCTATGTCGGCGGGACCTTGCCTTGCTCTCCTGGCAGGATGAACCATGCCGAACAGGTCTGCGGGGAGAGGCCAGACTAAAGTGTTGCACCGTAACTAGATATAAAGATAGAACTAAAGATAGAGTTAAAGATAGAATTAATGATAGAACTAATATAGAATTAAAGATAGAATTAAAGATAGAATTAATATAGAACTAAAGATAGAATTAAGATAGAATTAATATAGAATTAAAGATAGAACTAAAGATAGAATTAATATAGAACTAAAGATAGAATTAAGGATAGAATTAATATAGAATTAAAGAATTAATATAGAAATAAAGATAGAATTAAAGATAGAACTAATATAGAACTAAAGATTAAAGCTAGAATTAATATAGAATTAATGATAGAACTAATATAGAATTAATATAGAATTAATGATAGAATTAATATAGAATTAAAGATAGAATTAAGATAGAATTAAGATAGAAATTAATATAGACAGAATTAATATAGAACTAAAGATAGAATTAAGATAGAATTAATATAAATTAAAGATAGAATTAATATAGAACTAAAGATAGAATTAATATAGAATAAAGAAATGAATTAAAGATAGAATTAACGTAGCAATAAAGGTAGAACTAAACTAGAAATAAAATAGATGTAAAGTTAGGGCCACCACCAGTTGGTGCAACTTACCTTGTCGTGGTGTGGTGGCTTGCGTGCCTTGCTGATCCACAGAGCTATGTCGGCGGGACCTTGCCTTGCTCTCCTGGCAGGTTGAACCATGCCGAACAGGTCTGCGGGGAGAGGCAGACTAAAGTGTTGCACCGTAACTAGATATAAAGATAGAACTAAAGATAGAGATTAATATAGAACTAAAGATAGAATTAATATAGATAGAATAGAATTAAAGATAGAATAAAGATAGAATTATAGAACTAAAGAATAGAATTAGAATTAATAGAAATTAAAGATAGAATTAAAGATAGAATTAAGATAGAATTAATATAGAAACTTTAAAGATAGAATTAAAGATAGAATTAATATAGAAGAATTAAAGATAGAATTAATAGATAGAATTAATATAGAATTAAAGATAGAATTAAAGATAGAATTCATTAAAGATAAGATAGATTAATATAGAATAAGATAGAATTAAAGATAGAATTATAGATTAAAACGTAGCAATTAATAAATAGAAATAAATAGATGTAAAGTTAGGGCCACCACAGTTGGTGCAACTTACCTTGTCGTGGCTGTGGTGGCTTGCGTGCCTTGCTGATCCACAGAGCTATTTCTTGCTTGCTCTCCTGGCAGGTTGAAACCATGCCGAAAGGTCTGCGGGAGAGGCCAGACTAAGTGTTGCACCGTAACTAGATAGATAGAACTAAAGATAGATTAATATAGAACTAAAGACTTAGACATTAGAACTATTAAAGACAGAATAGAATTAAAGATAGAATTAATATAGAACTAAAGATAGAATTAAAGATAGAATTAATATAGAATTAAAGATAGAATTAATATAGAACTAAAGATAGAATTAAAGATAGAATTAATATAGAACTAAAGATAGAATTAAAGATAGAATTAAACGTAGCAATAAAAGTAGAATTAAATAGAAATAAACTAGATGTAAAGTTAGGGCCACCACCAGTTGGTGCAACTTACCTTGTCGTGGTGTGGTGGCTTGCGTGCCTTGCTGATCCACAGAGCTATGTCGGCGGGACCTTGCCTTGCTCTCCTGGCAGGTTGAACCATGCCGAACAGGTCTGCGGGGAGAGGCCAGACTAAAGTGTTGCACCGTAACTAGATATAAAGATAGAACTAAAGATAGAGCTAAAGATAGAATTAAAGATAGATTAATATAGAACTAAAGATAGAATTAAAGATAGAATTAAAGATAGAATTAATATAGAATTAAAGATAGAATTAATATAGAACTAAAGATAGAATTAAAGATAGAATTAATATAGAATTAAAGATAGAATTAATATAGAAATAAAGATAGAATTAAAGATAGAATTAATATACAACTAAAGATAGAATTAAAGATAGAATTAATATAGAATTAAAGACAGAATTAAAGACAGAATTAATATAGAACTAAAGATAGAATTAAGGATAGAATTAATATAGAATTAAAGATAGAATTAATATAGAAATAAAGATAGAATTAAAGATAGAATTAATATAGAACTAAAGATAGAATTAAAGATAGAATTAAATGTAGCAATAAAGGTAGAACTAAATAGAAATAAAATAGATGTAAAGTTAGGGCCACCACCAGTTGGTGCAACTTACCTTGTCGTGGTGTGGTGGCTTGCGTGCCTTGCTGATCCACAGAGCTATTTCGGCGGGACCTTGCCTTGCTCTCCTTGCAGGTTGAACCATGCCGAACAGGTCTGCGGGGAGAGGCCAGACTAAAGTGTTGCACCGTAACTAGATATAAAGATAGAACTAAAGATAGAGTTAAAGATAGAATTAATGATAGAACTAATATAGAATTAAAGATAGAATTAATATAGAACTAAAGATAGAATTAAGATAGAATTAATATAGAATTAAAGATAGAACTAAAGATAGAATTAATATAGAACTAAAGATAGAATTAAGGATAGAATTAATATAGAATTAAAGATAGAATTAATATAGAAATAAAGATAGAATTAAAGATAGAATTAATATAGAACTAAAGATAGAATTAAAGCTAGAATTAATATAGAATTAATGATAGAACTAATATAGAATTAATATAGAATTAATGATAGAATTAATATAGAATTAAAGATAGAATTAAAGATAGAATTAAGGATAGAATTAATATAGAACTAAAGATAGAATTAAGGATAGAATTAATATAGAAATAAAGATAGAATTAAAGATAGAATTAAATAGAATTAAAGATAGAATTAATATAGAACTAAAGATAGAATTAAGGATAGAATTAATATAGAATTAAAGATAGAATTAATATAGAAATAAAGATAGAATTAACATAGAACTAAAGATAGAATTAAAGATAGAATTAAACGTAGCAATAAAGGTAGAACTAAATAGAAATAAAATAGATGTAAAGTTAGGGCCACCACCAGTTGGTGCAACTTACCTTGTCGTGGTGTGGTGGCTTGCGTGCCTTGCTGATCCACAGAGCTATGTCGGCGGGACCTTGCCTTGCTCTCCTGGCAGGTTGAACCATGCCGAACAGGTCTGCGGGGAGAGGCCAGACTAAAGTGTTGCACCGTAACTAGATATAAAGATAGAACTAAAGATAGAGTTAAAGATAGAATTAATGATAGACTAATATAGAGAATTAACAGATAGAACTAATATAGAATTAATAGAATAAGAATATAGAATTAAGATAGAATTAATATAGAACTAAAGATAGAATTAAATAGAATTAAAAGATAGAATTAATATAGAACTAAAGATAGAATTAAGATAGAATTAATATAGAATTAAAGATAGAATTAAAGATAGAATTAAGGATAGAATTAATATAGAACTAAAGATAGAATTAAGGATAGAATTAATATAGAAATAAAGATAGAATTAAAGATAGAATTAATATAGAATTAAAGATAGAATTAATATAGAACTAAAGATAGAATTAAGGATAGAATTAATATAGAATTAAAGATAGAATTAATATAGAAATAAAGATAGAATTAACATAGAACTAAAGATAGAATTAAAGATAGAATTAAACGTAGCAATAAAGGTAGAACTAAATAGAAATAAAATAGATGTAAAGTTAGGGCCACCACCAGTTGGTGCAACTTACCTTGTCGTGGTGTGGTGGCTTGCGTGCCTTGCTGATCCACAGAGCTATGTAGGCGGACCTTGCCTTGCGCTCCTGGCAGGTTGAACCATGCGAACAGGTCTGCGGGAGAGGCCAGACTAAAGTGTTGCACCGTAACTAGATATAAAGATAGAACTAAAGATAGAGTTAAAGATAGAATTAAAGATAGAATTAATATAGAACTAAAGATAGAATTAAAGCTAGAATTAATATAGAATTAATGATAGAACTAATATAGAATTAAAGATAGAATTAAAGATAGAATTAATATAGAATTAAAGATAGAATTAAAGATAGAATTAATATAGAACTAAAGATAGAATTAAGATAGAATTAATATAGAATTAAAGATAGAATTAAGGATAGAATTAATATAGAATTAAAGATAGAACTAAAGATTGAATTAATATAGAACTAAAGATAGAATTAAGGATAGAATTAATATAGAATTAAAGATAGAATTAATATAGAACTAAAGATAGAATTAAGGATAGAATTAATATAGAAATAAAGATAGAATTAAAGATAGAATTAATATAGAACTAAAGATAGAATTAAAGATAGAATTAATATAGAATTAAAGACAGAATTAATATAGAACTAAAGATAGAATTAAGGATAGAATTAAACGTAGCAATAAAGGTAGAACTAAATAGAAATAAAATAGATGTAAAGTTAGGGCCACCACCAGTTGGTGCAACTTACCTTGTCGTGGTGTGGTGGCTTGCGTGCCTTGCTGATCCACAGAGCTATGTCGGCGGGACCTTGCCTTGCTCTCCTGGCAGGTTGAACCATGCCGAACAGGTCTGCGGGGAGAGGCCAGACTAAAGTGTTGCACCGTAACTAGATATAGAGATAGAACTAAAGATAGAGTTAAAGATAGAATTAAAGATAGAATTAATATAGAATTAAAGATAGAATTAAAGATAGAATTAATATAGAACTAAAGATAGAATTAAGATAGAATTAATATAGAATTAAAGATAGAATTAAGGATAGAATTAATATAGAATTAAAGATAGAACTAAAGATAGAATTAATATAGAACTAAAGATAGAATTAAGGATAGAATTAATATAGAATTAAAGATAGAATTAATATAGAACTAAAGATATAATTAAGGATAGAATTAATATAGAATTAAAGATAGAATTAATATAGAAATAAAGATAGAATTAAAGATAGAATTAATATAGAACTAAAGATAGAATTAAAGATAGAATTAATATAGAATTAAAGACAGAATTAATATAGAACTAAAGATAGAATTAAGGATAGAATTAATATAGAATTAAAGATAGAATTAATATAGAAATAAAGATAGAATTAAAGATAGAATTAATATAGAACTAAAGATAGAATTAAAGATAGAATTAAACGTAGCAATAAAGGTAGAACTAAATAGAAATAAAATAGATGTAAAGTTAGGGCCACCACCAGTTGGTGCAACTTACCTTGTCGTGGTGTGGTGGCTTGCGTGCCTTGCTGATCCACAGAGCTATGTCGGCGGGACCTTGCCTTGCTCTCCTGGCAGGTTGAACCATGCCGAACAGGTCTGCGGGGAGAGGCCAGACTAAAGTGTTGCACCGTAACTAGATATAAAGATAGAACTAAAGATAGAGTTAAAGATAGAATTAAAGATAGAATTAATATAGAACTAAAGATAGAATTAAAGATAGAATTAATATAGAATTAAAGATAGAACTAAAGATAGAATTAATATAGAACTAAAGATAGAATTAAGGATAGAATTAATATAGAATTAAAGATAGAATTAAAGCTAGAATTAATATAGAATTAATGATAGAACTAATATAGAATTAAAGATAGAATTAAAGATAGAATTAATATAGAACTTAAGATAGAATTAAAGATAGAATTAATATAGAATTAAAGATAGAACTAAAGATAGAATTAATATAGAATTAATATAGAACTAAACACTTATAATCAGCGATAATCGGAAATAATCGCTTATAATCACACACCAACGAGCACATGCGCATACACTCACGCGCACACACACACACACGCAAACACGCACGCACACACGCGTACAAACACGCGCTCACACAAACGCGAATACACGCGCACACACGCGCACGCACACATGATAACACACGCACACTTTCTTCCCCATTATGGCTCTGATTATTTTGTTTGCGTGTGTCTTCGCGTGTGTGTGTGCGTGGTCGTGTGTGTGTGTACGCGCGTGTGCGTGTGTTCGCGCGCGTGTGTGCGTGCGATCGTGTGTGTGTTCGCGTTTGTACGCGCGTGTGTGCGTGCGCGCGTGTGTGTGTGTGTGTGTGTGTGTGTGTGTGTGTGTGTGTGTGTGTGTGTGTAAGCGTGTGTGCGTGCTCGTGTATGATTGTGCGTGTGAGTGTGCGCGTGTGTGTTCTTGTTTGTTTGCGCCTGTGTGTTCGCGAGTGTGTAGCCGCGTGTGTGTACGCGTGTGTATGCGCTGATGTGTACGCGTGTGTGTGCGCGTGGATGTGTGACGTAACTAGGCTGGGAGAAGGCTGGCCTGACTCGCCCAAGGGTGAAGGGGTCTTTAGCTGGCTCGCTCCACCCGGCTTCCGCACTCACACACGCGGCCGGTCCCTGACCCACAGTTCATGGTTAATATCGTTACCAAGTATCTCATCAAGCGATTTCACAATAATGACACGTGGTGCAACACAATCCTTGTAATAGCCAATGATTCAAAACTAATCTATTTTGACACCTCCATCACGTGTCACAACCGTTGAGAAAATATCACCTGTTAAACACCAAATATTTATTTATTTGTTCACATGACATCCAGACACAGACAGTATGACAGACCCCGCATGTCACAATCCTGTGTAAACATATCACGATGTCAAAGTCCAACAGGTGAGCAGCAAGGTTGTGACCGTGTGTAGACAAGACTTGATGTCCCCGTGGGGAGGAACCCTGTGAGGGCTTCGGACACTTGCTGGTGGTGGACCTGTTGATTCTCAATAGTCGTCGTCGTCGTTACTTCCATCGCCATCGACTCCATCCCCGTTCTGTGTTACAACCGCAGCTTCCTCTCATATTTCAAGTACACCGCAAGTTTCCAATCTCTCGTCCAAGTTTAGATACACCAGAGGTCACTCTGTCCTAATCATCTCGTAAAACTTCATCATTCAGGCTCACATCGCCAGTATCATCACCGTCATGTACAACGACACACCTGACTGAACATTGAAACCAGCCTCGGCGATATAGTCCCCATAGTAGACGGCTGTTCATGATGCAGCCACAAAGTTCATGACCCTCAAGATGTCAATGTTCATGTCCGAAACACTTTGCCCGCCGAGCCCAAGCAGGGTCACAAAGTTCTACACAACCTTTGTACGATCGAAAGCTTGAAATTCTGGTTTTTGTCGTAATTCGTTCTTAACTTGTAAATACTGCGGCAGGTCTCAGTCTCCCAGTGATTGACGATGTCGTGAGGAGGTGAAAGTATAAATACGATACCCACACAGTCACACACACTGAGTACCACTTCTGTCCTTCCCTGCACAAGCTGGTAGAAGCCAGATCCTGTAGAGATAAAAGAAGTTTTCACGGTAGAGTAGTCATAGGGCTATAGTGTGGGTTTAGCACTTCTGCTCTCTCTCTCTCTCTCTCACGAGAACGGCGGAAGCGCAGGTAAACTGACCGACAGAAGGAGGAATAGTTAGCCTCTGGCGGTGCTGACCGTAAGATCAACAAAGGTCATGGCTAATTAAAAGACCGTTCACGTCACGACGGACACAACACGTAAGGTCATGACGTAATGCGAGACGATACTTGACGTCACGGCGACCACCATCCGCCCCTTCATTACGACTAAAGAAGGACAAGATTGTCACAACGCCAGCCAGTGAATGGAAAGCCAGACAATAAGGCGCCGGGGTTACGTCCCGTGTTACTAGTGACAAAGTGGAAACCCAAAGGCTGGGGGACCTTGTCTGACACTAGCGGTGATGCGTGATTGGTTGTAGCGGTATGTCATGTGGTATGACTGACCAATCGAGTGCTCAAGCCAGCGTTTCAATATTGGGTTGGAACCCAAACTCGAGGCTTTCGCTACTTGATTTTTGGAGGTTGAGCATCCGAAGAGGACTTCACAACTCAAGTCTTCGCCACCTCGTGGTCAGCTATCACCGGTCAGACAAGAGACGCGGAGTATGGACAGACCAAGAAAGCGTTTTCCCACTCATCAGCCTGAGTGTAAATGAAGAGTGACTCTGTCCCTGCGAACCCACGATCAACTCCTGGCAGCGTAGTGGAAAAGTTGCTCTGGTCACAAGAGTCGGCGCTGATTTCTACTTGGGGAAACTCCAGACCTGCTGGTGACGGAAATAAGGAGCACGTGGTGCACGGGGTCGATACCCGTGAGAGCTCGTCCCAATTCTCTCTATCGTACATCTCTCGTCGTGGTCTTCTGCTCTCCATACAGCAAGAACCATTGTGCGAAATCTCAAGTGACAGTTGTGTGTCCATCAGAGACTAACACCACACAGCAAAGGCGCTTGGGTCAAGCTAAGTAGCGTGTGCATGTGTAATGTACGGAGTGAGTGAGCGACTGAGTGTGTGGTGGTGTGAGCATGGTAGTTAATTGACTCACTAGCTATCTGGATTAGTATTAAGGAGTAGGTTAACGGGACACCCTAGATAACTAGCCAAGATAGGGATTTAGTTCATTTGCATATTCTTTGTATTCCTTCGTTGTTTTGTAAGCTCTCGGCATTTGTTTCTTGTGACTCAATAATTATTTTTGCTTTCACTAAAATTGCGTTGTGTTGTTTTTGTCTGTTTTTTTTTTTTTTGTTTTTGTTTTGTTTTTTGGGTTTGTTTTTTTTTTTTTTTTTTGGGGGGGGGGGGTGATGTGCGCTGGGACCTCGAGTCGGTAATTAGCGTTAATTAGAAATTTAGTGAAAGTGCATCGCGCACATGATTATGTCTGCGTGGATGGCAGAGTAGTCGAGAGTGTAGTAAAGACCTGACTACGAGGCTCTACCCATCACACTTGCCCAGACCCCATAGGGGAGCAACACAAGTTGAGTGAGCAGCGGGTGAGTAGCGCCCCCTGACTGTGTACTGTTCAAGAAACGTTTTCACTTCCTCCAGGGAAAATCTATCTTGGCATGTTTCAGTAGACAATAAAATAAATAAGACTGATGTTAGATCAACGCACTGTAAACAATCATCATCCCAATGACAGGACGATGTGACATGACACGATATTACATTTGTGTTTGTGTGATTGGAATGAACTTTAGCAAAACAGAGACGTGGATAGTGTACTGACATGACATGACATCAGTCTCTCTGTGTCTACAACGACTACAACAGTCAACTCACAGGCTCCTGGTATGTGGCCTGGTCACGTGACTGCTTCGGTACAACAGACAGAGGTCTGTAATTAACTGTCCTCTAGACACAACAGTGGGAGACAAGGGGTTAATGAGTGACTGTAATCAACAGTAAATATTAACGTGGTGAGACAGACACTCACCAGGTGGCGTGAGACTAGTAGACAGACATCCGTGGATCGGACTGGAGGACTTTGCAGAGGAGGGTCGCTTTGTGTGGTCCTCAGACCAGGAGGTACCATCCTACACTAACTGGGGCAAGGGCCAGCCAGATGACCAGAATAGGAATCAAGATTGCGGGTGGATCCCTAACCACCCGACGTGGTGGACCCCTGGCTTCTGGGACGACTCGTTCTGCAGCGACAAGTTTCACCTCATTTGTAAACAGTCAGTCATCTGCCACTCCTCACACCACTTGCAGTCCATAATGTTTTGCTTCACGCCATTTGCATGCCATTCAACTTTTATTCTACAAAAGCTTTTCAAATCTTTCAAGATTTGCAGACGTGAGATAGCTTGTGTGTGTTTATTTTTTTCTCGAGGTTCCCGAGAGGCGATCCGGCGATATCCGTGTTGCGAAGATCAATTTCCCCAGTCGACCCACCTGGCAGGTATGACTGCCTGACTCAGTTTGACGACAGCCATGCTCTCTACCAGTGAATGGCTGGTGGATCGGATGGAGGACCTGACATAAGAGTGTCAATGTTTAAAGACCACGAGCCAGCGAGAGCCAGTGTACACAGACTGGGCTCATGATGAGCCGAGTGACTCACAGAAGGTTCAGAACTGTGTGTTGCTCACCAGAAGGTTCAGAACTGTGTCTCAGTGACAGCCACCTGGCGGCGGGGATGATGGACAGAGAGAACAAGAAGCTGTCATGGTTGAATGTGTCATCACAGTGCTGTCTGAATGTGTCATCACCGTCGTCTCATCTGCGAGTTGAAGGTTCAGACTAGCTGACCTTCTCAGTCGTAATCTTGACATGTTTCCTCGACACTTTTCTCTCAGACATCTCTAAGTTACACTAAGTTACACTTTTTATTCAGACCTGTAGACATAAATAAAAATGTAAGTAGCTGTCACTGTTTAGTGACCGGGGCCACCACAGGTCTGCCATTGGCACTGAATGTTACAGCTGTGAAAGATAACAGATGAGTCCAAGCTTATCTCTCACACCACGTGTCCCGCACGTGAAGTTGTCGCCGCGGTCTGCAGACCTCAGTCTGTTAGAACAACTGAGAAACATGAAGAGACAGGGTGTAGTGACGATGCTGCTGTTTGCTGTCATACGACTGTCAGGTGAAGTAGAATAAATACTTACTGACTCATCTGGTGGTGGTCAGTAGATAGAGAAATTGTGTGTAGTGAGACAAGTCATGGTTGGTGGGGACTAATGCGTCGTTTGTTGTTTATCCCTCTATCTCCTCTCCTTCTCAACCAACAAATTCTTCAATTTGGAGGCAATGAATCAACTGTTCGTGTGTAAAAGATGTTTGAACTTTGTCCACAGAGCAGCAATGCCCAAGGTCGTGGACACAGATGGACGAGTCCTGCTATGCCTTGCTGGACCAGCAGGTCACGTGGCTTAAAGCCAGAGTAAGCGATGCTTTGCTTATTTTTATATACACTCTCCTGTGATTGAGCACTCGTCCCTACACGCTGTTTGTATTTATATATCACGCTCATCTATACACGTTATGACTATTGGTATTTGACATTCATTCATATTTTATGCTGGTCAAGTTTATTTGGAGTATTGATTAAAAAAATTAATTCCTTTAGTAAATGTTATAATAACGAAACCAAACCTGAAGTTTTCAAGTGGATGATTAACGAACAACAAATGTCCAGTATAGAAGCCTACACTGCAAGTATAGAATGTCTTGATAGTCATTGATACAAGAAAGGTAGTTTCACCATTAAATATTTACGATTTCTAGCATTATGTATGTAAATTTAAATATATGTCCACTACAGTCTAAACTACAGTCCACCGTGGGTAGCGTCTGCTCGAAATATTTTAGTTGTGTATTACAATTACTTGTTTATGTTTATCCCTTTACGCATTAAATAATCTCATTCTATCAAACGGATGCCATTAGGAGTATTGTGTGGCGGTTGGAGGACATCTGGTGGAAATAGACAGTGAAGATGAAAACAACTTTATTCTCAACCTATTGAAGACTCATGGAGGTAAGTAGACTTGAAAGCTCAGTAAGAGACAGAAGAATAGGAGGTCACAGCAATACAAAGATACATAAAGGTCAAAAAGGAAGATAATGCAACCGTTTGATTCTAGTGAAGCGAGATGCACTATTCTAGTGGCCATCTTTTATTCACCCTTAATTTATGATGAATACAACCTATGATAGACTAATTGCTAAGCACGTTTCTTCTCCTTCTGATTTCCTCAGAAGTGAGCAGTTGTAGTAGTGTATGAACAAATATTCCCTTGAATGTCGTTGGTATGGCCTATATCTATAGAATATAGATAATCAAGCCATGATGTTCAGCTAAATTATATCATTTATATGTTAAAATGGATAAAAGCTATCTCATTGTGTCTGTACTTTAGCAACCGGCGTAAAGCCACCCGCCCTGGACCGAGATTGTCATTTGAAAATTCAACTTGTGAACTGTGTATGAAGATACTGTCAGAGCAACTGTCTTGTATGAAATGTTTGTTAGATAATGCAAAATTCACTCACTGTGTTATTCAGCTACTGGCTCCTGGATCGGACTGCAGGACTTGATAGAGGAGGGTCATTTTTTGTGGACCACAACCCAGCGACAGGCGGTGTACACCAACTGGGCCTCTGGTGAACCCGATGACCTCAGTGGAGAAGACTGTGTGTGGATCACTAACGACCCTGGCTACAGGGCTGGCGCATGGAATGATGACAAATGTGAAACCTTCCAAACGCATGTTATCTGCGAACAGTTAGTCCTCATTTTTCTCACAACATTTCTTTACACGCTAAGTAAACAATACTGCTGAAGTCCGGTATGTTTGCGTGTAGACGAGTGTGTGTGTAGTAAGTGTGCATATTTATACATGTGTGTGTGTGTGTGTGTGTGTGTGTTTGCTTGTGTGTGTTTGTGCTTCCTTGCTTTCAGTACAGTACAGTTTAGAGCTGCTTATCTATGAAATTTAATAGACTAGAGGATCTTTAACCAGTCGTTAGGAATTCAATAAAATTTTCTATCAATCGTGTTGCAGATCCACTCAGAGATAGTCAACCCAAATCACAAGGAAATCAGCCTAATGGATGCAAACAACAATGTCATAGGCTGATGTTGTCGATAATATGTTTTTATATTTCACACACTTATTAAATACATTCCAACATTCACTTTTACGTTTCTTCGAGGCTTTATGTTTTACCTGTAGTAATAATAATAATTATAAAGCGCATTTCCCGTCCGCTGATTATGAAGAACAATGACAGCTTGACAGTCCATACACAAAATATCAGCAAACTTAAAACAGTTTGACAAAACATGACCTAAATGCATGGATGAGGAATTCAATGAATAGTACTTTTGATTATGCAAGATGTTTCTTTAATAAGAGTTGGGTTCCCAGGACGAAGTTGAAGGCTTCAAACGTAGACAGAACAAAGAGGGAGGGGTAGAGAATTCATGTAGTCTGTTAGTGTCTGTTAGTGCCTGTTAGTGTATGCTACTGGTATGTTAGTGTCTGTTAGTGCCTGTTAGTGTATGCTACTGGTATGTTAGTGTCTGTTAGTGTATATTAGTGTATGCTACTGGTATGTTAGTGTCTGTTAGTGTATATTAGTGTATGCTAGTGGTATGTTAGTGTCTGTTAGAGCAGTAGTTCTCAAAGTATTTCGGACCGCGGACCACTTTACTTAAGTAAAAATTATGGCGGACCACTAAGGCCTAAAAGTTAGTCTGTACTATGAATTTCAAATTTAAATTGCTGCATTTGTTTCATTACAATTCAAAACTAAATGTCTTCATAGACAATCTCAATCTGTCGCACAGAAACTAAACAAGCAAAACAGCGGCGTTATGCAAAACATTATTTCAGGTCTCCCCAGTCAAGGGAACTTGGAAAAAGATTCTGAATACTGCCTTACAAGTTTTGGGACCACACAGCTAAGTATCCTGGCACTGAAGAAGATAACCTGCCAGCAGCCTCAAAGCACTCATGGCGCACGACGACATGAACCACGAATCCGTAATAAAACACACATCTTCATCAGAGACATCGATGAGGTGTAAAGGTCCAAAATCTTTTCTTGCAGCAAGAAAGCACAGGCCGGCAGATCATAAATGCAAAAGTACATGTTCCACAGCGCCGAAAAAGTTAAATGTTTCAGTGAAGTAGGCACTAAAGAGTCTGACTTCAAAGTTAGAAGTCCTTTTCTTCTTACACTCTTCGTGAGAGAGCGGTTTGGAATGACCGTTTGTGTTAGTATCGGAAACCTGTCGACAATAAGGTGAATTGTATAGACATGACTCTAAGCTTTAGTCTGGGATTTAACTCCTTTGCGCATATTTTGACAGCATAGTTTAATAGACAACGGAAAGTTGTCGTAGAAGGGAGACTACCGAGGAAGATATTTGAAAGATCAGAACTAGTTCTTTCCCTTAGACCAGGATGACAACTAAAAACTGTCGCAGCACCTCTCAGTAGCTCACATGTACCTGGACTTCATGGTAATTTTGTGAATAGTCAGACGAAAGAAATAACTGTATGAGAATAGGCAATAGACAAAAGTAGCAGGTCCTGTCAGCTGCCGCGTCTGTCCATGTGGTCCCCCCAACCACAGGTGCCGATCAAGGGACAGCTGACTGATGTTTAGGCGGCTACTGGTCAAGGGATACAATCACAAGTTGTGCTGTACAGCGGGACATGAAGTCAAGTCGGACAGAGCTACGGACTAGCTGTCCTGCGGACCAAGGTCTATCCGTGTAAACATCAGGATCATCCTCCAGACAGACAACGACTTTTCTCTCCAAACCGTGAACACGATCTCCATACGTCACCCACACCACGTCACTGCGGGCCGTGGCCACGTCCTCGATGTCTTCATCCTTCATCCTCTGCACTGGGATACCCGCTTCTTGCAGTCCTTTTACCACACCCGAGTTGTCACTAACGTGACACCAGTTCAACACCAGCACGTCTCTCCACTGTAGACAGGGTGGTGTTGTGCCACCGCTGGTTGATGTGACTGTTGTAGACGTTGTTATGCCACTCCCTGTCAACAGTCACAATGTTTTTATTCTCTAATTAACATGCCGCAGATACAACATACACACTAACAGACACGTGGTTTAAATGACGTCATAGCGTGATGTAACTAACATGACTAAAGTCAGGTCACTAACACACTGTCTCCACAAAACTATTTGTCACCTGTTTGTTATGTATCACAGGTAAACTGCGTTACGCTATACAATGCCCACACCTACCTGTAACACCAACACGGAGACTGTGTAGGAAGCTGGCCACCTCACGACCGCACGTGACACAGTCAGCTGGCCAGGAACCTGAGTGACCCTGACCTCCGTGAAACAGTCGTCTGACTGGCGGGCCGTCTGTGTGGTCGGGTACACCTCGCTCACTGTACGGCTCAACACGACGATCTCTAGTGATCCACACGTCCTGCTTAACTTCCCTGACGACCAACCGGTGGAGAGCGGAGAGGTCTGGTTAAATATTCCACTTGCCATCCGGCGGGTGGGTCTCCATGGAAACAACTTGCCGCCCACAGATGGAGACAAGGAACTTGTGTCAGCCGCTTGTCACAGAAAGGCTTGAAATAGTTTGTCCGGTTGTTAAGACTGTAAAAGCAAGTGTCTACATGTGTTACACCATGTACTGTCACTAACGTTTGTGATAATTTGTGTATAATGTGTTATAAATAATAATAATAATAATAATAATAATAATAATAATAATAATAATAATAATAATAATAATAATAATAATAATAATAATAATAATAATAATGATGATGACGCGCAGCATCACGAACAAGACAAATCGCACTCTGAGTGCAGACTAATAATTATAAATGAAAGATAAAAACCAGTGGACAGTGAGCTACTACAGACACACAAACAACATCAAGATGAGGTACAAGAGTAGAAGGTAAAGCAGTGGATGAAGGTATGAAGGGATGTAGATACTATAAACAGTGATCACCTGTTAAACGAGAATGTCATTATCATACCTGTTCAACCAGAATGATTGTCGCGATCACACCTGTTCGTGACACCAGCACCCAGTCATCTCTAAGACATCAAACCACGGCCTGTGGTAGCGCCGCTGTAACTACCCGGAGGTTAACGATTTGAGAGGGAGTAAGTCTGTGTAACAGATTACAAAGGAACTCGTGGCAAGCAGTCAAACACTAAACATACAAAGGCTTTTCAGACTTCCAGTTACAAATTGTTATTTTTGATTCAGTTTGCATTGTGTGGAGTTTTAAACCCTTGCTAAAGTCGTTGGCTTTTGTCTCCGGTACCCTCGATAAAAATACCGGAAGTCGTAGGGACCAGCAGCAACAAGACAGACACAGACAGGTACACTTGTCAATATTATCAACAGGTGTATCTTTGATTTCATGGTTTTATTAGGTGGTGTTATCTTCTATGTCCAAATCTCTTAGAAGACGGAATCTCTTGCCCAGATTTCGGTGTCAAGAAACCTCTCTACGTGATTGGGAATCCTGTTACGTGATTTACTGACTGACACGAGTGTCTTGACAAGAATCCTGGTGGCGGGCCCAGTGGACAGTAAACACGGCTATAAACACAGGAGGCTGTCTGTTGAAGACACACATCACCTGACGGCTCTACTGCTTCACCTGTAGGACAAGACCGCAGACCTTATTCTCTCACTGGTTGTTGTCGCTGCTGACGATGAAGCTTCTCGTCGTTGTAGTCATCGTCGTGGGTTTAGACCGTGTCGCGAGCAGTACTGTGAGGTAAGGTCAAGTCTTTGTCACATTTACACGTATGCCTTATTTTTTTTCTAGAAGATTATCTGACCCACGACAGATGTGATTGTTGATGTTGTCGTTGTCGTGTTTACAGCTGCTCGTACTACTGTACGCGGTCTGTCCGTTACACCACAGGCTGCGGGTTATTCAACTGGTGGCGATGCACCCGATACAGGTTCGTCTTTGACTAAAGGTGCTGGACATGTCAGTCACACACACACACAAACGCAAGTGCGTACTAGCAACCGGCAATGAGGAACATGACTAGTAATTTATTCGCTAGCTTTGAATTGAGGAGGACATCTGATTTCTCATAGAAACCGATCCCACTGACTGTTGTGTATCATGTCTCATAGTCTGTATCCATTTATCCAACGTTTATGTCAAACTCCTATTTCAAATTCTTAGCCATTCACTCTTTTATTCTTCAGGGCAGAAGGTTCAACTTGCTACAGAACGGGCGGTAAGTGTCTGGGCGATCAGTATCCCAAAAATACAGGGTAAGTGTTTGTCAGTCCACTAAGTGAAATGATTCGAGTCAGATGGATCCAAACTAACTCTCCAAACATTTCTATTTTGCCCTTCCACGATGGTGTGCTTTATCTTCAAACCAATCATGATAGTGAAAATTAAAACGACCAGCTGGTACCCTGATCGTGATCATGCAAACACAGTGCGCAAACATTTCTACATAGAAATAAATCCGCTTACCACAGACTTACACAGCAAACAACAATGATACACATGCGAGTGTAGTTGATGTACACAAAGACCTCAACTAAATGTTTCTGTGTCCATCGTGTGCTGCACATGACACTTGTCATGACACGTCTGCTCTTCACTGTCTGTTGACGCTGTCGTCAGTAAATGGCGCATGGTCCAGCTGGTTGACCTCTGACACAGGAAGTTGTTCCGTGACCTGCGGCCTGGGAACTCGCGTGAGGACTGACCAACGACACTGCAACAACCCCGCCCCCACCGACTGTGGCGCCGCCTGTCCCGGCAACAACAAGCGGAGTGAATACGAGTCCTGCAACGCCGGGTGTTGTCCGGGTATGATACGGGTGTTTTCATGGTATTACACGGGTGCTGACTTTGTTAGTCTGGGTGTGTCTCTCGTTATAGACGACACAAACACAAGAAGCCTGGGACAGGAAGACAAAGCAGTCATTCAAACGACAAATATTTGTTTCTTTTATTTTTCATGATTTATTTAGATAAATTGAATGTTTTAATTCGCAAAAACAAATATTATGTACTTAAATATTGTAGCAGTGACTAATAATAGATGTAGTTACTGTAGAGGTGACAATGGTACAATATTCAAACTCCACATTACATAACTTTGAAGGAAACCATAACAGCATACAAGCCAAAAAAAAAAGCAGAGAGACATTTGGTGAACTGTTGTGAATATACTATGACCACTTTTTATTTTTCTTCTTTTTTTAATTTTGACTTGCGTGTGATATAATAATGTATGAAGTTCTTATGTCAGGGTTGAGTTGTTGAATAAATGTCTGAAAAAAGATGTTGAAATAAAAGTAACAATCACAATTATCCAAAGACGTCTGACGCCTGACCCACAGACACTACCGCACCCCGGGTGTCTGATTCAGGTCTAGTGTTGACTTCAGCAAACGGATCTGGTGTTTCTACCGTCTAAACCTCTCACCTCAACTATTCTTCACTTTTCACACAGAGAGTGCCACTTCAGACAAGTGTAATGGTTTTATGAAAGGCAGGTGTGCGTCGGAGCTCACCTGTAATCAAAGTTTAACATTTTATTGAAGAGGGTTGGGAGGCCATGAAGGCGCAAGGCCAGAGAACTCGTGAGGTGATGTGAGTGACTGGAAAGTGTTGACGAGAGTAGACAGGTGTTTGTATGCCATGTCTGCCAAAAATATCCGATAGACTAGAAAGATGCACGAGTTTTTCCTTCATTTCTTACATTAAATGGAATTTTCATTATCTTATTTAACTCGCAGACTGGCATGCTCGCGGATTGGTATCCTGGTGTCGCTCCTGTTTAAAATATAGAAAGTATATTCAAAGTGGATAATTATGTCACTAACAAACCACGTGGGATCGTTAATTAATGTTCTTTCCTTGATTATCTATGAACCTTGCTCAACTACAGCCATGCTTCATGCAAGGGAAGTCGTCAGCAGCAATAATATGTTCTCGTGTTGTTGAGATGAGTGTCATGGCCGTGCTTCTCCCCATGTGTGTTGCTTCCCTTGCGACTATTCCCGACAACCAGAGTTATCTTCCTCGACTCAGTGACTTTTGTTTGTTTCCGTCTGTAACCAGTCAGCGGCGGCTGGTCTGACTGGGAGCTGCAGGACTCCAGCACCTGCTCCGTGACGTGTGGAGGTGGAACACGTAGCGTGACGTACCAGCGTACCTGCAGCAACCCCGCAACGTCATGCGGCGGTGTGACGTGCTCTGGCAGCAGCACGAAAGTCGAGGAGGAGTCCTGTGGCACAGAGAACTGTCCAGGTGGGCAGTCAAACAATGTCTGTGACATTATATTAGTCACGTGATGGGCTGTGGGTTGGGGACTCAACCTGTTACGTGTCAGGAAATGATGCTGGTTGTGGTTTACACTCGGAAACACACAGACTACGTCACAGCTGTTGAGCTCGTTTACACGTAAACATGTACACAGAGAGGATTATAATGAAATAATTATTACACTATACTTTGTTGTGTAGAAGATGGCGGCTGGTCGCCGTGGTACCCGGAAAAAAACGGCAGCTGTTCTGTGACGTGTGGTGAAGGAGAGTTGAGCATGACCTATGTACGTCACTGCGATAACCCCGCTCCTCAGTTTGGCGGGAAAGTGTGTGAGGGCAACAACAGGAAGACTGAAACATTCACCTGCAACACTCAGGAATGTCCGAGTAAGAGAGACTGAAACACTCACCTCTAACTCTCAGCAATGTCAGAATGAGCGAAGGAGAAAGGGAGAGTGAGCGAGAGAAAGTAAACTTTTATTCTAAATTTGCAAAATGTACATAGCATCACAAAAATTACAGAGACACATTTGTTTGATAACTACGGTCCCTACACGTCTCTGTCACGTGCCTTCTGTTTGTCCAGTCGATGGCGGCTGGTCCTCTTGGTACATGGAGAAGAACGAGAGTTGCTCTGTGACGTGTGGAGGAGGGGAGATGAACGTCACGTACAGACGTCGCTGCGATAGCCCCTCCCCTCAGTACGGCGGAAGTGACTGTACCGGAGATGACATCAGAGTGGACACCGTGGTCTGCAACACACAGCCTTGTCCCAGTGAGACTCTCCTCATAATCTGTCATTATGTAACACTCTAGTAATATCTTTCATCGCTGATGAAGCACGTCACTCGTTATTTCTCGGCTAATCTCACTTTGCGTTACACTTGTCTCGTCAGACTATTTCTACTCTATCAGTCTTACATTGCTTTCTCGACATATCCTGCACTAACCCATTAAACATTATCAACTTGATTTATTCGTGTTCGTAAAAATGAGTCAACAAGATGCTCAGACTTTGTGTCAATCAAGACATCACACAATGACAGCGACTCACAGGCTTCCTGTTGTTTGTGTAGTCCATGGCGGGTGGTCCTCGTGGTACCTGGAGACTACCAGCAGTTGTTCTGTGACGTGTGGAGTGGGGGAACTCACCCTGACCTACAGACGTCACTGCGACAGTCCTGCCCCTCAGTTTGGGGGAAGTAACTGCACAGGGGACAACACCCGAGTGGAGATCATACAATGCAGTACACAGTCTTGCCCAGGTAAATATTAACTGGCGTCATAGATAAAAATACTAGGTAAGTGAAGATTTGGATAAAGTTTTCATAACTGAGTTCAGCTACAGACAGTGAACTGTCTTCTCCATCAATCGCCAAAGAAGCTCAGTTAAAGAATTCAGAAGAAAGAAGTCGAGGGATTGCCTCCTCCTGCAAACTTTAGGTTGGTTACTTTCTTTGGAGGGAAGGTGCTTCCACCTAGAGATGACTTCGTACTCTGAGGAGAGAAGGAAGGTGGAGAAGACAGACATCTGTGTCTATAGTCTCTGCTTCACTGGCCAGTAGACTGGACTGTATATATATATGTCTATAGTCTCTGCTTGGTGTCGTGTTGAAGTTGACGGCAGGTGGAGCGACTGGAGCCAGTGGCACAAGACTGGCGAGTGCAGCGCCCTCTGTGGCGGGGGTCAAGAGCAGCAGGTCAGGGAGCGAGAATGCAACAACCCCGCTCCTGCCTCTGGTGGTAGGATGTGTGATGGAGATGAGCGGGAAAACCGGACTATCACCTGTAACCATGACAACTGTGCAGGTAGCAGATTATTGTGTTGGTGTTCAACCAGTCTTAGCATTATATTGAGTTGAGTCATAATTAATGAAATAATAAAGTCTGTGTTGCATGATTATACAGCATATGGTCGCTGACGAGATGGACACAACCTCCCTAGTTACTGTGTGAGAGATCATCGATAATGCGGAATGCGATGAAAGTTGCAGGATGTGATTCATCAACTCGATCTTACTCCTCAGATCGATGTCCACAAGACAGCATCACCTTCATCGCCCACACCACCAACAACCGCCTGTACTACCAGTGCGACAACGGTGTAGCTGTGCTCAGACAGTGTGGGACAGGAACCGTGTGGGACCAGCTGATCACCACCTGCGTGCATGACGGGTCACAACAGGTGAGAAGGCACCTGTATATATGAGCTCACAACAGGTGAGAAGACATCCACACATCTCACATAACTCATGAAACAATCTGTTTTGATCGTCTTCTTTTTTACTTTCAGAAGACTGAGACCTCAGGAACCACAAATCATTGTCACGTTGAGACTTGAATCATAGACAAGCAACTGGTTGTGACCTACCACATACAGCATTCAATACAACCGTGTTGTTTACCGTATGTTTACTAACAATCAGGGTCTGTCTTATCTGCCCACAGTCCCAGGGACACGAGCAGAAGACAGAGTGTGACCCCACCCGTGTGCACCAGCCCCACCCCAGCGACTGCACCAAGTTCCTCCTGTGTAGTAACGGCCAGGTGTACGAGATGACCTGTCCTGACGGCCTGTACTTCAGTGACGTCATCGGCGCCTGCGACTGGGCCACCAGCGTCACCTGCGAGAGGGCGTGACGTGGCTGGTCTCATCTCCTCCCTCGAGACATTTCATTTCTATTTCCTATATATATAGTAATGAGCAGCATACGACTGGCTGACATTTGTAAACATAGTACACAGTAGTCGCTTCCTTCTAGTGTGGTATGTCCCCATACATGTTTATTACAGTGTGATGTGTCCACAGACTGTTTATTACTGTGTGATATGTTTATTATACACGTTTATTCTGGGTGTTATGTGCCCATACATGTTTATTACTGTGTGACCTGTCCACAGACATGTTTATTAATGTGTGATATGTTTATTATACATGTTTATTCTGGGTGTTATGTCCCCATACATGTTTATTACTGTGTGACGTGTCCACAGACTGTTTATTACTGTGTGCTAAGTCCACATACATGTTTATTATTGTGTGATATGTAAACAGACATGTTTATTACTGTGTGATATGTAAACAGACATGTTTATTACTGTGTGATATGTCCCCCATACATGTTTATTCCGTGCTTACTGTGTGATTTGTCACATCACATGTTTATTACTGTGAGATGTGTCCACAGAAATGTTTATTACTGTGTGATGTGTCCACAGACATGTTTATTAGTGCGTGCTAAGTCCCCATACATGTTTATTACTGTGTAATATGTCCCCATACATGTTTATTACTGTGTGATGTATTCACAGACATGTTTAATCTGTACTTACTCTGCATTCACATAAACGTGAGATTTCTGGGCCAGCAAAAGCCGTTATCATTTTTTGAGTGAGATTCGTTGATGTGATCCACGAGCAGTTGTACTTCTTGTTAAAAGGCTTTTGCTATGTAACATTGCAGATGTGCTGTTATGATTAATTGTTTATTTTACGAAGGATTATTCTTTTAAAATTTCTGTTAAATCTTGTTTAATCTCAGATATTAACGCCATTGTCTTGCTTGCGCCTATTATATCTCATTCTTTCTTATTATATTTCTTATTATAATATAACTATGATATGTTCAATGGTTTATGTTGTTGTTTTCGTTTTCGTGAAATTACTTATCGAATCATAAAATCCCAGAACCTAAAATGGACTTATTTTTTTCGTGTTGAGGTTACGGATGAATGGAAAGTCCTTGTAGACTTTTTTACTAAAGTGACTTTAGTATGAAGATGAAGAGACAAGTTAGGAAGGGGAAGTGACCCGTGTAAGAGGTCAGAACCATGCACAACACACAGAGACTAGATGCAAATAAAAAACAGCTAACCTTTTGAATACTGGCTCCCCCGACACAAACACTATAATCTTTCGCAAGAACACATTACTTTTACAGTAATCCTCCATTCTTTACTAGGGAGGGACCTGAGCAGGGGGGAGAAACATTCCCATGTGCAGGTCAGTTAACTGTTCTTTATTAATGTTGTGTTATTAAAGAATTTACAAGTTTAACAACATTGCTTTTACATGACTGTGGAATATCTGTCTTTATTCTCCTTCTGGACGATGTAATGACACTAAACACAGATATGAAACTTTCTGCTTTTCATATTTTCTACTTTTTTCTTCGCGGCAACAGCTTCATCTCTTGTTATCGTGCGACAGTTGCGGGAAACCCCGGTAACGTAGATGCGTAACGTGTCACGTGACAGGAAATTCCTCTAATACTTCCTGCTGACAGGGTCAGCACATCACGTTTATTGTCATCTTTTCAGGAAGTATACCACAGGTCAGTTCATTCCATCTGTATGTTTATATACTTATTCATTTAATAAAGACTCGTGTTTCTCTGTATTCATGTAACTTTGTGTGTGTGCCGTGTGTCGCCAGGTGTAACTGTCACGTGTAACTGTGTAGCAACAGCTGTGTACTGTTACCACCAGGCTTGTACATGTGTGTGTCTATAATTTGCATGCTTAGCATGTGTATATTTGCTCTTAAAGCCCGTAACTGTGTACCTTTGTCACAGTCGACCTGTAGACACCCGGCCCGATAGGAAACCACGAGCCTTCACTTACATCACAATAATGATAGGATGGTGTGTACTTGTGACAATAGTGCTAGGATAGTGTGTATTTGTGACTAGTCAGCAAGTAATTAGTGTTAATGTTTCCTTGTTACTGAATCAAAACTCCTAAACCCAAGAAAATAATAATTACTTTTAGCATAAGTGTACAACACTTGAAGTGAACATTACAATGTGTAGTTGTGCCAAAAAATAATCCACACATGTCAGACTAAAACACAGATGCTTGCATACAAGTATATGAGACTACTTGTGAGCAAACTTCATGCTGTAAATTTAGTGTCTTGTCTCTGGTTTGTTGCAGTGCTGGTTTTCTGCAAACAAACTTTAGAACAACCACCACCAAGTATGAAGTGGTTGACATTGCCTAGCTCCTGCCAATCCTGATGTATGCAGATAACAAGTCAGATACACCCTGAGACTGAAGGTTGGGTTGCTTTAATTCGTGATGAACTGCAAGTTTCAATATTATGTTTTCAGGCTAACAGAATAATTCTGTTCCTCAAATATATCTTCATCAGAACACTTATGATCAGAGTTTCAAAGAATAATGTTTTCCAGGGGCAAATGATACTGTGCCATTAAATGGGAAGAAAGACAAGAGTGGTGTTAGAAAATTGTAAATTATTTACTCATTCATCAACAAGCCCATGTACAATCTGTTAACAAAAACAAGCAATGGTTGAGTGTGGGGTGTAGTTGAGCTAACCCACTGTACTATGCGTGACCACTTATTATGAAAAACATACATTACTGTGAGTTTATTATTAGCAAATTCAGGTTTATTCAAACATGACAAACTGCATATTATTGAACCACCTCATCCCATCCAACACCCAAAAACTGTATAACAACAAATATGATTATACCTTCCCTTATATCAGAATGAGCATTATAAATTTATAAAAAGTAAAATAAATACAGTATCAATGTCAAAGGAAATTTTAAACAAAAATAAACTAATATTTATCATTCACTTTAACAAATTGAGGCAAAAGTAAAGGCTGGCATGTATCATTGTATCTTGCTTTTCGTTGAGTCAGTTGCAGGTGAGCACAAGAAGAGGTGATGCATCTGATCCTTTTGAGAATATTAAAAATTTGAAAGCATTGGCATAATGTATTCAAATTATCACTTCTGTATTTATTTAGTATGGATTTATTAAATCAGAAAGTCAAGTACATTAATGAAAGTTAAAGCTGACCACTTGGCAACAGTTTGGTATGGTAATTTAAAAGCCCTGCAAACTGGCATTAAGGGGAGAGCAGTATAAAGAAAGCAGCAAATGGAATTAGAAAATTGTTTTTCTAATGGCTAACACAAACCTTATTCCTTTTACCAAACAGATATTACATGATCTGTGGTCTGTCTGACCTTACTTCCTTTCATAAACATAAAGTCTGATGTACAGTCCAACTTGACTCCAAGAAAGTACCACAAATCTCAGAATGAAAATGTTCGTTATAAAAAAGACGATTAATTGGACAGTAAGAGATGAAAGGGCTTAAAAAATAGTAGAGACCAACGAATTGCCACACTTAAAAACACGAGCAAAAAAAGAAATAACTGATGTTCAGCGTTGTTTCCTTTGATATTTGGAGATGTGAGGTTTTGAATCCATGAAAAGGTTGTGTTCACGTTGACGCAGTTAAACTAATGTAATAATTTTAGAGTGTGAAACCTCAATGTAATGTCAGACTGATCTTGACACATAAAGACAACCAAATCGTTTGTGAACAGGTGTGAATAATTATTTTATTTCAAATAAACTAAAAAATATCACTACTTTACAAAACAACATATTTAGTCTTTACAGTGAGAGGTATTACTGACAAATCTTTTTAGTTTTGCGAGATTTTTCTACACTTTCAGCGTGTAAACACTGTATCGATGTCCTACAGAATATGTTCAAGCGTGACAAAGATCGGTTTCCGTGCTGTAAACAACTGTCGCAGATGCTTCGCCCGAAAGTTATGACCAGTGGAGATCATCAGCCATGTCTGCTTGTCCAACATTGGATTGGAAACAGGTAAATCCGGGGCATTTGTTGTAATCTTAGGTATATATTACCCCGCACAGGTACGACACACTACAAACAACAGTTCGACGAAGCCCTCGTAGATGAAGATGGGAAGAGGAGACTGTTGTGAAGACGTTTACATTTGTCTGAAGTCACAGAGAGGAAGACAGTCGATGTTAGCAGCCTGACAAGTATCTTTTTATCTTTATCATGAAAAATATTGGCGTAATTTTTTATGTCAGTAAACTGTAACAGAAGTAAATACAATATAGGCGACACAGGTAGCCCATGAGGTGGTAGAAAGATGATTGGCTGAAACAGAAACCAAATTCGACTGGAGGTCCAAACTATCTTTCTACCGCAGTTAATCGTGTGCACTATCATGATGATTTCAATACAGGAATCCATTTCATCGCAGGCCCAACAATTCTGGCTCCAGTGGGTTGAGGCCGCGTTCCCTGACCTCGAGTCTCGCGCCTACTTCCTGCCTCCTGTCTACTTCAACCGCGTGCCCATGACTAGACAGTCAGTTGGTGGTCAGGATGTTCTGGTCTTCACATCAGCAGCTCAGTGTAGTCAGACCAACCAATCGCCGACAAGCCCATCAGCATCCCCTCAGCCTTCATTGACTCACCCTCCTCGAGTTCAGGACAGTGACGTCAGAGATGACGCATCCATGAGGCGGTTGCTGATGTGTCTGACGAAGATGTGTGACCAGAGGAAGGACGTCATGGTTGTACTCAGTCAGCTTCAGTTCGGACAGTACCTGGGGGAACCTTCCTACTCTGCTGCGACTACCCAGCTACCCAGACTTGCCAACCTCCCTCCTGCTCTGCCGAAAGCCTGGAGAAGAGGAGACTTTGATGTGCTCGTCATTCACCGACATCATGGCATTGTCGTCTGTGAGGTGAAGTCCTTCGGTGACAACCTACAGCAACTAAAGCTGTCACAGCAAGATATAGACCAAACTTTTAGAAAGAAACTGAAAGAGTCTGTTGCGCAGCTGGACAAGGCAAATGCTGTGTTGTCTCACCTGGTGTCCGACATCGCTCCCGGTCTGCGCATCACTAAGACCATCGCTTTCCCCAACCTCACGACTAGTCAGCTACAACAGGCGATTTCTGGAGACTCGCACCTGACCCAGGTAAGAACCCTGTCGCGATTGTCTCCACTGACAGGTAAAAATAAGTGTACATGTTTCTCTTCTTTTCAAAATTTGTTGAAGAACAAAATCTTTCTTTAGGTGTTCAGTGTCATTTAATGAGTGATGAACAGCAAACACACAGGCCTGTGAATGAGGCTGAAAATATAATTTCTTTTAATGAAGATGAAAAAGTTGTGGAAAATGCTTATTTTGATTCTGTCATAGTGCCAAATGTCTATTTTTCATTCTGTAATTGCTTTTCTGTTGTTATCACCTCTTGCTGATTGTTCAATGTTAAACAAACAATCTAAAGCCTATCAACAACATTTGTTGTTTCTCAGACAGAATATTTGATTTATTTATGTTGAGAGGGTAATTATGTTACAGGAGCTGTGTCTGTGTCTGGGAACATCAGACCCCGCCGACATCACTGCTCTGTGTCTGTGCTCTGATCAGTTGTCTGACCCCAAGACCCCGTGTGACGTCAGTAGTCACGTGCTGAGGGAACTGGGACACTGGTGGCAGCGACGTGTGGCTGGGGCTGGACCTGACAGTCACATGACACGTCACGTGTATAGGGTACTAGTGGCAAGGTCAGTGTTAGAATATTAATTTAATATGAATATCTAGAAAACCTGGGACAGAAATTTCTCGTGTAAAAAATATTTCTTGTGTTTTATTTCCCAAAAAACGTGGTTCATTAAGGAGACGATATCAGACTCCTGGCGGAGATGGGATGGTTAAGAAAAAGCAATTGAAATGAAACCAATAGTGGACTGTGTAATTTGCATTGAATGATTAATTCCTTTATCCAAGACCATTACATAGGCTCATTGATACTGGCTCATGGACTCACAAGTTTGCAATACAGTGCAACATAATGCAGCCGATTAGCTTTTCCTGACGATTACTTGTAATAAAACACGGTTTGGTGCACTATAATAAAGTCTCTACATGCAGTCAAAAACTTTATTTTCTTAGTGGATAATTTGATAACATGATCATCTGCTGAAACATTCACATAAAACGTACACGGTAATCGTAAGGGCAATACAATATCAGTATTTGTAAACAAAATAGAGCATGGTACTACTTTAATAACATTCATACAAAGCTATAACTGCCCTTCCCAACACACGCTAGCGCAAACCAGCCAATTATTTTTTTAGTAATTAGATGTGTTGTGATTGCAGTTTGTGTTCATCGCAGCCTACTTTTCTTTGTTGTAGATTCTGCGGTCCTGCGACAACAGTGAGTGTGCCATGCACATGTCCTCCACGTGTGAGTGTCAAGACCCTGGGTCAGGCCGTGTGGTGGACAGGAGAGTGCTATACTGCTGTAATCACACTCTTCCCGGAGCAAGTTCACCTGCTACACACGGCGCCTCCCACACTCTTTGTCACCGGACCGCCAGGTACAGGTAAAACTGTGGTGCTGCTGCTGATGGCCATACAGTGGCTGCGGTGTGGTCACCACGTCTACGTTGTCAGTACGTGGTGGGGGAGTCGTGCAGCGAGCAGCATGTTGTATCACCTGTTGCTGCAGACAGTAAAGACACAACAGTCAGCAGGTGTGTCACCCGGTCAGCCTCACCTTCTCCAATACGATCTCAATGGCAGTGAAGACGTGGACAAGGCCGTCAACGACTTGTCACAGGAGACAAAGGGAGGGCAGCTGTACGTGCTCGCTGATGAAGTGATGAGTGAGTACATGTAAGTTGTAAGGAGTGTGATGTACATGTAGATATTGTCTTCATATCTCGAGACAAGCATAAACATATCTAATGTGTTAGATTTTGAGGCTCATTGAGTTTTTGAAGTTACTCAAGTTTATAATATTAATTTGTACAGATTCACACAGTGCACAAAAAATAAGCACAACGTGTAACCAAAGATAGTGTAACACTGGTAATCTCCATTCTCACAGAGTTCTCTTCAGCATGGTAAACATCTTCAAGACTTTCTGTCACAAGCTGCTGACACAAGTTCCTCATCTCCATCTTTGGGCGGCAAGCTATTTCCATGGAGACGCACCCGTCGGCTGGCAAGTGGAATATTTAACCAGACCCCTCCGCTCTCCTCCGGCCGTTGTCAGAGAAGTTAAGCAGGACGTGAGGATCACTACAGACCGTCATGTAAAGCCGTACAGTAAGCGAGGTGTGCCCGACCACACAGACGGCCCGCCAGTCACACGACTGTATCACCGAGGTCAGGGTCACTCAGGTGACGGGCCAGGTGACTGTGTCACGTGTGGTCGTGAGGTGGCCAGCTTCCTACACAGTCTCCGTGATGGTGTTACAGGTAGGTGTGGGCATTGTGTAGTGTAAAATCTGTTGGCAGCTGAGCAGTTTATTTTGCGGTAAATAACAAGGAAATGAGAGACAGTCCAGAATTTAAATTGACTATATATGTTAACAGCGACTGTGACAACATCTTCGACTCCCATCAGCTGCGGGTCAACACCACCCTGCCTGCAGTGGAGAGACGTGCTGCTGTTATCGTCAGACAGCTGGAGAGACAGCTGCGGTATGGTGAGGACCCTCATTGAAGCGGGTATCCCAGTGCGGGTGATGAAGGATGATGACATGGAGGACGTGGCCACGGCCCGCAGTGACGTGGTGTGGGCGGCGGTGGGAGACCATGTCCTTGGTCTGGAGAGGAAAGTCGTCGTCTGTCCTTATGATGTTGGTGGCTCTGTCAGACTTCACCTCATGTCGCGCTGTACATCACAACTTGTCATTGTTTCCCGCTGAAACCCAGTCTCCTGATCATGAATGACACACACACAGACACATGTCATCTCTTGTAGTCTTGTGTCTTTCACTCTCTCTTACATAAAAACTCATCTTCATTATCCTTTTCATCGTCACTCAACCATGAGCTCATCATCCATCATATGATGACAACTATCTGCCATCACAAGGTCCAGTTTACATGTTTACTCTATAGCACTGTGCACAACTGATAATTTAAAAAAAAGAAACAAAAAAATCACAGACTTTACATAACTTTAAAAGACACAAATATTCAGTTTTAGCTAGAACAAGTTTTACTTTAACTGAACTTAAGCTGCATTTCCAAATATTATTTATAGTTGCCAATTTATGGCAACAATCTGTCGTCAATAATCTAGAAAATAAGTTTGCATGCTTGTGTGTGTGTGTGTGCGTGTTTGCGCTGTGTTCGTGTTGTTCACATCAGTGGTGGAGAATCGTCGATATCGATGATCAATAAAGTTTGTCCAAAAATCACATCGCGATGCTTCAGTGAATTTTTTTAAAAATCTCAGTCAAAGTCAGTGAAGCCAGCCAGGCCGATTTTCCTAATTATATTCATGAACGCACGCGCAAACACACTGCGGCTGTCAGTTCTTGAGACCTACTCAGTGTTGTAAGGACAGTCAGCGACCTCAGCACAAACTTTGACTCGCGACATCTGCAGGACGACGACAGCAGCGACAGAGAAGGCGATGGACACAAGATCATAGAAGAAAACAAATCCAACGATTTGACAGCAAAGAAGCCCAGCAACCACTGGGACATCCACATAAACACAGGTCTACAGAGGACTTCGGTATGGAGGCAGCCATAGGAGCTGTGTCACACAGCACCACAAGGACACTGACACAGTGGTGTGACGTCACACGGTGACCTTTGGTGGAGTATGTGTGACATGCTTGCTGACCGTGACATTGAGTATTAATTAATATGCACGTGGCTTAATCCCGTAGTGAGTATGTGTGGCATGCTTGCTCACCGTGATACTGAGTATTAATATGCAGATGACTTAATCTCGCAGTCACTAGAATGTGATAAGAGTTTGACAGATTTTGAATTTCAGACTTGACCTCTCACGACTGAAATCCTGTGAACTGTGGCCCACATTTGATTCACCTGACTGCTTCCTTAATTCAGATGTTGCTAGCTTCATTAACATGTCCTGATAAGACGAAAGCAGCTAACTGACTGCTAACAGACAGGTTCTGTCCAAGGTCGGGCATGGTAAGTCTTCCTGCGAGGGCTTCTCGCGCAAACTACTGCAAAGTCGCGAAATGATTGGTCGAGACCTGATGATAAGAGGTGGAGCCTGCAGCGATTAATTGGCAGATATATTTGCTAGACACGAGTCATTAGCTTGACCCACAAGCTCACCAGACATTCTTCTTGTACTTCAGCAGCCATGGTTCGACTCCTGCTCCTCCTGTCTGCCTGCGTCAGTCTCTGTGGTAAGCCGTGTGTCAGGGTTGTTTCAAATTATCTACACACGTATGTATCTCATGGGAACGGGTGCTATGTGAGTAAACATGTCTCCTCCCTTCTCAAGTTTGTCTTGTCAATCACTCAGCAACTGTTTATCTTCTTGCAATCTGCAGTCATTGTCCAGTCAGCTGGACTTTTAATGACAATAAGTGCTACGCCTATATAGACCTCCATCTTCCGTGGATCGAAGCCATTGTAAGTAGAATAATCTGCTCTTATTGTCCAAGTAAAGACTATTGTGGGTTGCCTGCCTGTCACAAAGCCTCTGGGAAGTGTAAAGTTTTAGTCATGGTTAGTTGCCTGTGAGCGTGCGTGAACTTGTTAATGCCTTGTGCGAGCAAATTCACAACCGACGACTACGATTGTCAGAGTCGTCTTCATCATCCCCACTATTATTCATGGTGTTGGTCACAGCTTATTTATTTTACAAGTTATCGTAGTTTGGGGTGACAAATATTCAAACCCTGGAGGTTGGTAGTTTGCCTCATTGTTACTATTTTCCCATCAGGACACTTGAAAGATTCTTGGTGGCCATCTTGTCGAAATCAACTCGGCCACGGAGAATCATTTTGTGAGTCGACTAATGCACAGTAAAGGAGGTAAGTACAGTGTTTAAAATATCTCATTTAAAACATATTTTATCAAGTAATCAGAAAACTAATTTTGTATTGTTTTTTCTCTATGTTTAGGAAGGTAGTAATTCACACTTGAGTTAGTAATTAGTTCTTGACGAACTAGAGACTTAATGATCATTTACAGACCGGTCATATGTTATGCTCCATACCTTTAGTTAAAGAAACTAGAAATTATGAATTGTTTCACTTTCCTTCCTGTAAGCTGGCTTGACATGGTTGGGCTTTAACGACTTGGTCAAAGAAGGCCTTTGGGTGTCTGCCACTTCCAACCAACCAATGGTATATCAGTCCTGGGGTCGGGGTGAGCCAAATGATAATGGTAATGAGGACTGTGGACAAATTAGCAACTCTGGTGTGTGGAATGACATCAGCTGTGACCCCGGCACCAAGCGCACTTTTATCTGTCAACGCAAGGTGAGAACATGCGATGTCTTATCTAAGCCTCCGGCAGCTTTTACTTATGAGCATATATGTTTTATTGTTGGTCATTGTTAATATAGAAAACCTTCCTTTTTGGCACATTCTATTTATATATTACTAGTCGACGGTTCACGTGTATATATATTTATGATTGATATATCTGTGTAAGATGGGCATATTCATCTAAGATTAACTTTCTTAGACAAAGCTGACATATTCGTGTCACATACGATTCTCAGTGTGCTCTGTGCGTACAATTGTACATTCACCACAAGAAAATTGATGAGGGCGAGAAATTTGACTTTTACTTGAATGTGGCACAAGTGGACAGGCAGGTTACTCGTTGTCTGTATCGTCAACCGTGACATCTACTCATCCTTGATTTTACAGGCTGAATGAACTCTGCGCCAGATGATAATCTTCAGCCTGAGCATCTAGAGAGACTTCTTCTATCTATCAATAAAATAAACAAAAAATGTAAGCTCAGTCTCCCAGGTGTGAGGACTCATCGATCACGACGCCCCCTACATACAAGTGACGTCACAGACGGTTTTATCACGACAGTGACACCACGTTCATGAACGTCACCCTTTATCAGGTTTGAAGGTTAACAAGCAAACATCGTGTCGAATGTAACAAAAACAATAATAAACTTTTCTTCACTTGATGGTTTTTCCTTCATTTATTTAAAATAGTACACGATAGCCTAGGGCCCGAATGTCCAGCGGGACGCGCGAGTATGTGGCTCATCAGCAGCTCTCCATTTCTACTCCACACTGCTCCGGGAGACATACAAAATATAATCAGAATAAAGCCAGGGAAAACATCAATGGATTTGAGTAAATGTAAAATATAAACATAGAAAAAATTCTTCGATACAATTATAAAGATAGTCGACATTTCATGCGACAGAGGGTTTCATGAAATCATTTGTACACAGACTATCGTTACGACCGTTCTCTTACAGTTTGTCTCAGCAACTGTTTATCTTCTTGCAGTCTGCTATCAGTGTCCAGTCAGCTGGAGTGTTCATGAAAATAAGTGCTACACCTGTCTAGACCTCCATCTTTCGTGGATCGACGCCATTGTAAGTAGAATAATCTGCTCTTATCGTCCAAGTAAAGACTATTGTGGGTTGCCTGCTTGTCACAAAGCTCTTGTGGAGTGTAAACTTTTAGACTTGGTTAGTTGCTTGTGAGCGTGCGTGAACTTGTTCCCCATAAACATCATTCAAGGTTTGTACGAAGACTCGTCCTGCCACGTTATTCACGATGGCAAAGTCAATAAACCTTTTGTAGTGAAGACCGGCGTAAGACAGGGTTGAATATTATCACCGACAACCTTCCTGATGGTCATAGTCCGGATTATGCACAAGACAACCCAAGACAACAACAAATGAAACGTTACATGACCCTAGTCACGTGGTATTTTACTTACAGTTTTTATCTCTCAGAGTTAACGCCTCGTGCGAGCAAATTCACAACCGACAACTACGATTGTCAGAGTCGTCTTCACCATCCCCGCTATTATTCATGGTGTTGGTCACAGTTTATTTATTTTACAAGTTCTCGTAGTTATTATAAATATTCCAAAAAGAATCGAGTGGTTTGACAAACACTCGAATATCAGGTCTGGTGTGTACAAACCCTGGAGGTTGGTAGTTTGGCTCATTGTCATCATTCTCCCATCAGGACACTTGCAAGACTCTTGGCGGCCATCTTGTCGAAATCAACTCGGCCACTGAGAATCATTTTGTGAGTCGACTAATGCACATCAAAGGCGGTAAGTACAGTGTTTAAAAAATCTCATTTAAAACATATTTCATCAAGTAATAAGAAAACTAATTTTGTACGGTTTTTTTCTCTATGTTTAGGAAAGAGGTTCTTCACACTTGAGTTAGTAATTAGTTCTTGATGAACTAGAGACTTAATGACTAGTGAGAGCAATAAATAAAACACACAGAAAACAGTAGTATTATTTTAAACATCGTGCTTCATCATAAACCCCAAGTGTCAAAAATAGCAAAAATATTGGGTTTTTACATTTTATGTGTTAAATAAATTTGTTTTGAACATTAAACATGTTTAGCGATAAAACATTATTACTTATATCTTAATATCATTTACAGACAGGTCATATTTTATCCGCCATACCTTTAGTTAAAGAAACTAGAAATTATGAATTGTTTCACATTCCTTCCTGTAAGTTCGCTTCACATGGTTGGGCTTTAACGACTTGGTCAAAGAAGGCCATTGGGTGTCTGCCACTTCCAACCAACCAATGGTATATCAGTCCTGGGGTCGGGGTGAGCCTAATGATAGTGGTGATCAGGACTGTGGAGTAATGAGCAACTCTGGTGAGTGGGATGACCTCAGCTGTGACCCCGGCACCAAGTTCACTTTTGTCTGTCAACGCCTGGTGAGAACATGCGATGTCTTATCTCAGCCTCCGGCAACTTTTGCTTATGAGCATATATGTTTTATTGTTGGTCGTTGTAAAAAAAACTAACTTTATTTTCATACTTAGAAAACCTTCCTTTTTGGCACATTCTATTTATATATTACTAGTCGACGGTTCACGTGTTTATATATTTATGATTGATATATCTCTGTAAGATGGACATTTTCATCTAAGATTAATTTTCTTAGACAAAGCTGACATATTCGTGTCACATACTATTCTCAGTGTCCTCTGTGCATACAATTGTACATTCACCACAAGGAAATTGATGAGGGCGAGAAATTTGACTTTCACTTGAATGTGGCACAAGTGGACAGGCAGGTTACTCGTTGTCTGTATCGTCATCCGTGACATCTACTCATCCTTGATTTTACAGGCGGACTGAACCCGGTGCCAGATGATAATCTTCAGCTGAACACCTAGAGAGAATTCTTCTATCATTAAAATAAAGAAAAAATGTCAGCTCAGTCTCCCAGGTGTGAGGACTCATCGATCACGACCTCCCTATACACAAGTGACGTCACAGACGGTGTTATCACCAGTGTTACACCACGTCCATGAACGTCACCCTTTCATCATTTTTGAAGGTTAAAAAGCAAAAATTGTGTCGAATGTAACAAAAAAATAATAATAAACATTTCTTCACTTGATGGTGTTTCCTATTTTCTTTCTCGGTAAAGCCCGGTTATAGACAGTCAGGGGCAGTAATCCCCCCCCAAGGTGTGACGTTGTCTCCCCTGAATAACGTGTATAGGGTTGACAGCTCAAGAGAGTTATAGTGATGAAAGCATTCTCACCACACCTGACTTTACATCGTGTAGTCAGGACAAAGCACAGACTGTCATAGACATAATGTAGTCAGCTGACCTAGACACGACTACACAGCTTGAGAAACACATCAGCGACAGACCAGCGGACAGCAGCGACACGAGACAAAGTTTACAATAAATGTGAAACTTGTATGAATGAACTAGAGATGTTTCAGACAACTATTGGTTAGGGGAGACAATCACCAGTTGTGACGTACAGAATGACATGAAGATGTAGGGGGGACAATACAGATCTCATCATCTGAGTCATTATCAACAATGCCCATGCAGACGACGACTTGGCTTTCCACCCACGAATAGCCCGTCCATTCGTCACCCAGTGTCTGTTCAATGTCTCTACAGTCTCTATACACTCATACACTGTGACGTGTTCGTTGTTCACATGGTAACGTGTTGGCAGAGAAGGTCTGTAGGTAGATGAACTGTCTTAGCTAGCCAGGCCTCTACCATTTCCACAAACAGCTCACATTCACCACCTAACAGCTCACGTTGCTACCAAACAACCAACATCTCCAGCAAAATGTTGTAGTCAGACTTTTTATTATCTTCCTTCCATCTTTTATCACGTCTGATGTCTTACGTCAATTTCGTCTAGCGTCGTGTTTCCTTGACGACAACGAACATATTCGAATGTGATAAAGTCAAGAAATGATTGGTCGAGACCTGATGATACGAGGTGGAGCGTGCAGCGATTAACTGTCGGCTTTCTTTGTTAGAAACGACTCAGTAGCTTTACCTACAAGTTCACCAGACATTCTTCTCGTACTTCAGCAGCCATGGTTCGAGTCCTGCTCCTCCTGTCTGCCTGCGTCAGTCTCTGTGGTAAGCCATGTGTCAGGGTTGTTTCAAATTATCAACACACGTATGTATCTCATGGGAACGGGTGCTATATGAGTAAACAGGTCTCCACCCTTCTCACTCTTACAAGTATTAGAATTAATGTCTTCATTTATTTAAAATTGTAATAATATACTATAATTGGAGTGCCCCAATGTCCAGCGGCACGCGCGAGTATGTGGCTCATCAGCAGCTCTCTATTTCTACTCCACCCTGCTCCAGGGTGACATACAAAATATAATCAGAATAAAGCCAGGAAAGGCATCCATGGATATGAGAAAATGTAAAATATAAACATAGAAAAAAAAATCTTCGATACAATTATAAAGATAGTCGACATTTCATGCGACAGAGGGTGTGGTGAGCTCATTTGTACTATCGTTACGACCGTTCTCTTACAGTTTGTCTTCTCAATCACTCAGCAACTGTTTATCTTCTTGCAGTCTGCTATCACTGTCCAGTCAGCTGGAGTGTTCATGAAAATAAGTGCTACGCCTATATAGACCTCCGTCTTCCGTGGATCGACGCCATTGTAAGTTGAATAATCTGCTCTTATCGTGCAAGTAAAGACTATTGTGGGTTGCCTGCCTGTCACAAAGCTCTTGTGGGGTGCAACCTTTTACACTTGTTTAGTTGCTTGTGAGCGTGCGTGAACTTGTTCCCCATAAACATCATTCAAGGTTTGTACGAAGACTCGTCCTGCCACGTTATTCACGATGGGAAAGTCAATAAACCTTTTGTAGTGAAGACCGGCGTAAGACAGGGTTGCATATTATCAGGGATTGGGAGTAGCTGTAGTCTAGTAGAGTAGTCTAGCTACAGCTACTGTAGCCGGCTACAAATTTTAAAAAAGTAGCTTGTAGCCGTAGCTACATTTTAGAAAGTAGCCGTAGCTTGGCTACATGTTGGCTACTTTCACGACCATTCGTCGACAGCGTGTCAGCAAGACGACGACAGCCACTGCTCTCACTGCTCGGTGTGTTGACAGCCAGACACCACGTGTCTCGCACGCTCAGTAACCGCAAGTACCGGGTCGTCCACGTGGCGGGAGCGATTTGAAAAACGAAGATGGAATGTAACGGATAAGTACTTAGTAGAGGGGGTTAGGAGGGAAGATCGACAACCGTGGTTGATCTGATTTAGCGTAGTGGGCTGGAAGTTGTTTGCCCTTGAGCAAATGACGTAAACTGGGACGTCAAAATAAGGTGACGTAAAAGATAGAGAAAATTAACGTTAGAGAAAATAACGGTGGGCAGAGAGCAGACGGCAACCGAAGTGAGAGCTGGTGGATTTTTCTCGGGACTTTCTCGCAACTGCTGCGACAGCGGAAAAAGTATTACGGGAAGTAATACCGTGGGTAAACTACAGGTGGATGTACTTCACAGGTCGTGAGTCACTGTAGTCCGTGTTCGCACCGTGGGGGAGCTCTGTGGCTTGGGCATCCCAGTTTCTTGGCGGGGTCAAGAAACTAAACACTGGTATCAGCGAGAAAAGAACAGAAAACTTGGTGCAAGACTGGGGCACCGACTTCCATCTGTCGCCTGGAAGGGGCAGCTCTTCACAGCCTGAGAGTAAGCGCCGGTGGAGGAAAGGTTTCCTCCCGGCCTTCAGCGAATCTAACATCATCCGGCCAAACATCTAGGAGGCGGCCGCATGCGCAAGATCGAGACGTCTGCTTATAAACTGTGGGTACTGTGAAAAACCATTTATTTTCAATCATAAATAGACTTCGTGGAAAGAAGATCAGTGGGATTAATTGGAATAGAGGACTTGGAGGGGTCTCAAAGACTTTAAAATAAGAGGTTGATGTTTCATCGGGAGCGAACATTGGGTTCTTCTTTCAGTGACAATAATTTAGGAGAGTCGATTTATTGTTACCTTTAATATTATGTGGATGAATGATAACATATTGGTAATACATCTTGTGTGGCGAATGAAGGAGTGAATCTATGAGTGTGGATTTTGCCTTTGTTTCATTTGACTTTGTATTTGATTTGAATAATTATTTGTGCCTCTAAGAAGGTACGCCCACCCTCAAGCGATCAGGATATTTGGTTTGTGGAAAGAATGCGCATGTCTGCGGACGGTCCGTGACATCTTGGTGACCCCCGACGTGATCGCTTTAGGGTGAGGCGGTACTAGGCGAGGTGGTTTACAAATATTGTACAAAAGGTATTATTAGTACTGTATCTGGTGGATTATTTTTGACTACTCTTGTTTTGCCATCGTAGGGTACATTTTTTAAATTGTTCTTGAGAGACATGGAATTCCCGGATATAGATAGCTTCATAGCCCAAGGACAGAAATTTGGAAAGACTAATAGTGACCTGGAAAAGTACGTCCAACAGTGTGTAGAACGTTTTGATAGAGAAAGAGAAAGAAGAAAGGGAAAAAGAAAGAGAAAGAGAAGAAAGGGAAAGAGTGAGAGAAAGGGAGTTTGAGTTAGAAAGACTTAGGCTACAAGCAGGAAGCAGGACAGAAGGGAAGTAGCTCAATCCACGGGGGTCCGCGTGGTAACCTGCCCAAACTTCCAATCTTCCGTGAGGATAAAGATGATATAGACTCTTTCATCTTTTAGGTTTGAAGCGCATGCAACTGCTCTTAGGTGGGAGGAGCCGCGATGGCCTTTGCTTATGTCAGCTCTTTTACAGGGTGAGGCTTTAACCCTGTATCATGCACTTTGTGCAAGTGGGGTAGTTGATTATGAAACACTCAAGAGGGAATTACTTCAAAAGTATCAGTGTACCGCTGAGGGATTTCGGGAAACGATTTAGATCCATCCGACCCGAACCGCAGGAATCAATGGCGCATTTTTTTCTAGGTTGTCCGGTTTAGCAAACCGTTGGATAACTTTAGCCGAGGCAGACAAAACGTATGATGGTCTTTTGGACCTCATGTTACGAGAACAGATTCTCCAGAGCGTAGCGAAGGAATTAGCTATCTTCCTGCAAGAACGTGAATTTAAGTCCGCAGCCGAGATGATAGCAAGTGCAGAGAAGTACAGGCAGGCGCATGCCAATAAAAGTATGGCGAGGAGAGCCGAGTCGTATCGAGTTGCCAACACCGGGTGAATTGGCGTCCTCGGTCACCAAATCTAGGCTTCCTAATAGGCCAAATAGTCCTCGTAAATCAAGTCCCAACAAAACCTTTCCCAAAGGAAGTAACGGGCCGAGAAGGCAAAGAGACGAGGGTACTGCGAAGACCTAAGAGAGAGCTCATTTGCTTCGCTTGTAACGAAATTGGACATTTTGCCCGTGAATGCCCTTATGTTAAGACGGAGAGAAAACACAGAAGTATCCACTCCGGTAGTAAAACCAGCGTTTCCATCCTGTGTAGCACTCTTAATAGTGAAGAGATGGATCGACTTCCTCTCTATCCAGGTTATATTAGAGATAAACCCATAACGGTGTTAAGAGATACGGGAGCCACAACAGCAGGCATAAGAGCCTCCCTGGTTAGGCAGTCAGAATACACTGGACAGTCCCAGTCCTGTATTACGTTTGGGGGTAATACGGAAGTCTTTCCAGTCGCTGAGGTACAGGTAGAGACCCCTTTCTATGCGGGTTAAACTACGCTGTTGCGTAATAGACGAACCAATAACAGATTTAATTTTGGGTAATATAGACGGGGTAGAGGGAGTGTTGGTGACAAAACCAAAAGCAGCCTTAGTCACAACCAGAGGACAGAAGAAGCGGGAATTGGAACTGCCAATTCCGCTGCATATTCAAAGCCAGCAATGGACATCACTAGAGAGGAGTTAGTTTCGACTCCAGAGGGAGGATCCGACATTGATCACATGCCGAGCTGCAGCCTGTCAAAGGAGCGAAGAAGCCAACCTGGAGACGAACTTCCATCTTCAGCAGGGAATGTTGATTCGATCATCCCGCACCACTACAGGACTTTTCAACAAGTGGTGTGCCACAAACACTCAGGGCATCCAGTGTTATGTGCGGCTCACGATGGTCTTTTAGCCGGACATACAGGCGTCCGTGCCACGCTGAATCGGGTGCTCGCCAATTGTTGGTGGCCGGGAGTAAAAAGCGACACCCGAAAGTATTGCCAAACATGTGACGCGTGCCAGAAAACCGTGGCACACGGAAGAAATCGACCAGTGCCACTCGTACATGTGCCAGTCATCGATGAGCCCTTCAAGAGAGTGGCTATAGATATCATGGGTCCTATACATCCATCATCTAATGAGGGCCATACCCATGTATTGAGTATAATAGACATGGCGTCCAGATATCCAGAGGCAATACCGTTAAAAAAGAATTGACAGTGTATCTGTGGCTGAAGCACTCTTGGTTGTATTTGCCAGAATGGGTCTTCCCGAAGAAATTCTATCCGACCAGGGACACAATTCATGTCTGATGTCATGAAGGAATTTCTCAGACTGCTGTCCATCAAGGGTTTACGTTCCACCCCTTACCATCCACAAACGAATGGGTGCGTGGAAAGATTCCACGGGACATTAAAACCAATGCTCGGAAGTTGGTACATCGCCAGCCTCGAGAATGGCATCGCTATCTTTCCTGCTCTTTTATTCGCTTGCAGAGAGAAAACTCACGAAAGTACAGGTTTCTCACCATTCGAACTCGTTTTCGGACGCGACCAAAGGGATCACTTGATCTCCTTATCTCAACTTGGACAGAGAAGGAAATCAGTGATGAGGATGCAAAACCTGTTTACCAATACATATATGAGTTGAGAAATCTACTACAGGAAAGCTATCAACTGGCCCAAGAGAATAGCCATAGGACGCGGCGAGAAATAAACGTTACTTTGACAGAAAAAACGCAACAACGAACTCTGCAGGTGGGGAAGAAGTGCTGATAATGTTACCTACGTCCACGAATAAACTACTCATGCAATGGAAGGGACCTTTTCCAGTCATCCGGGAATGTCATCCAGACTACGCGATCCATATGCAGGGAAAAGACCGGTTATGCACATTAATATGTTGCGCAAATATCACAGACGTGAACCGCCGATTGATGTGAAGATTCCAGACACCACCAAAACGGCTAACTGTGGACAGACCAATGACGATAAACCCATGGCTTTTTCGGATCTTATCTCGGAAGAGATGTGCCCCCAAAGATTTATCATGCCGTCAGGAGTATCCGAGAAGGAATCAAATAGACACCTGGCAAATGTGACCTTATTGATAGCCGATACGATGATGATTCCGTGGAAATACCAGTTCTTCCTGGGGAGATGGAAGAGACATAAACAGCATGAAAGTGGGGCCCGACTTGACAGAACTCCAGACCACACAATTGAGGAATATTCTAAAGAATTATCAACACATACTGACCGTGATGCCAGGACAGTTTAACGGTGAAATTGAGCACCAAATTAGACTGACTTCTCCAGAGGTAGTGCGCTTAAGGCCCTATCCACTTCCTTTTTGCTCTACAGCAAACCATGGAAAAGGAAGTGATTAAAATGTTACAAATGGGAGTGATTGAACCATCATCCTCACCTTATGCATCACCAGCGTTGTTGGTCAGAAAGAAGGACGGTTCAGTACGCTTTTGTATCGACTACCGAGCCCTAAATAAAATAACAGAGTTCGACTCAGAACCCATTCCGGATCCCGAAACTGTATATAGTCAATTGGGCCGAGCCAATTTTTCACTAAAATAGATTTGGCCAAAGGATATTGGCAAATCAGAGTTAAAAGAGAAGATAGGCCAAAAACAGCATTTCAACACACCAAAGGCTTATTTCAATGGACCCGAATGCCATTTGGATTGGCTACAGCTCCTGCAACGTTTGCGAGAGCTATGAGAGCGCTCAAATATGGAAAGGTTTTCAAGCACATACCTTCTTTGATATTTACTGGTTGCTAGCGAAAAGTGGGAAGAGCATCTGACTCATGTAGAATGGTGTGTTAAGAACCTTAGCCCATTATCAACTCACTGTAAGACCTTCGAAAATTCAGATGGGATTTCGGAGCTTTTGGAATTCTTAGGACACATAGTGGGGAGGGGCATCTGCGTCCCAGTCCTGATAAAGTACAGAAAATTCTAAGACTTCCTACTCCTAGCAGTAAGAAGCAAGTGAGAGCAACTCTTAGGTCTGATCAGCTACTACCGACGCTATGTTTTGCCTAACTTCTGTACGGTGGTTGCAGCCCATTACAGAGATTGACAAAAGGAAACAGCCCAAAACATATTCAATTGGTCGAATGTGAATGTGTTGCCAAGCATTAACTCACATTCCAATGACCGTTCTTGTCATCCCAACCCATTACTAGCTGCATACCAAAGTTTGACTAAGCCGGTTGTTTCATTAGTTCAAACTGAGCTGCGAGTGGGGTGGGATTTAGAGCAGTACTCTTGCAGGAATACGGTAGGAGATCGTTTTATTGACTGGCAGTGGCCTACGTCAGCCGCAAACTGACAGGTTTCTTGTATAACACGATACTAGCACCATAGAACGAGAGTGCTGTACAGCGGGAATAATATGGGAATTTTATCGAAATTCTCGTATCTTTACGGAAGAATTTTCATTGTTACAGACAGATCACAAACCCTTGTGTTTTTAAAATAACATCTGTATATCATAATTCTCGATTATTTTTTCTTCTGGGGGTGCGATGGCTAGCTCTTCAAAGGAGTTTCAGTTTTCAGTTGAGTACGATTAAAATCGGGAACATAGAGAATCTCTTCTGTCTTACACTATCCCGAGGTACGGTGGACAATTTATCCACGTAGAAGTAAAAAGAAGATAAGGAACTTGTATTTTATAATTGATTTTTTTCTTTCATTTCTTTTTTCAGCTGAGCGGGAGGAATGTAAAGATAAGTACTATAGTAGAGGGGGTTAGGAGGGAAGATCGACAACTGGTAGATCTTGATTTATCGTAGTGGGCTGGAAGTTGTTTTTGCCCTTGAGCAATGACGCAACTGGGACGTCAAATAGGTGACGTAAAGATAGAGGAAAATAACGTTAGAGGAAAATAACGAAAGCAGAGAGCAGGACGCGAACAAAAAGTGGAGAAGCTGCGTGGATTTTTCTCGGGACTTTCCTTCGCAACTTGCTGCGACAGGCGGAAAAAAGTATTACGCGGAAGTAATACCGTGGGTAAACTACAGGTGGATGTACTTCACAGCGTCGTGAGTCACTGTATCCGTGTTTCGGCCCGTGGGGGAGCTCTGTTGGCTTGGCCCATCCCAGTTTCTTGGCGGGGTCAAGAAACTAAACCTGGATCAGCGAGAAAAAGAAACAGAAAACTTTGGTTGCAAGACTGGGGCACCGACTTCCATCTGTGGGCGCGTGGAAGGGGCAGGCTCTTCACATCATGAGAGTGAGCGCCGGGGGAGGAAGGTTTTCCTCCGCCTGTTCAGCGAAGCTACATCATCCGGCCAAACATCTAGGACGTGCGCCGCATGCGCCAGATGAGACGTCTGCTATTATAAACTGTGCGGTACTGTGAATACCATTTATTTTCAATCATAAATAACTTCGTGGAAAGAGATTCAATGGATTAATTGGAATAGAGGACTTGGAGGGTTCTCAAAGACTTTAAATAAGAGGTTTGGATGTTTCATCTGGAGCGAACATTGGGATTCTTCATCTAGTGACATTATTTAGGGGAGTCGATTTTATTTGTTACCTTTAATATTATGTGGGAGAATGATAACATAAATGGTTAATACTCTTGTGTGCGCGAATGAAGGAGTGATCTATGAGTGTGGAATTTTGGCCTTTTGTTCATTTGACTTATGTATTTGATTTGAATAATTATTTGTGCCTCTAAAGAAGGTACGCCCACCCTCAAGCGATTCAGGATATTTTTGGTTTGTGGAAAGATGCCGATGTTCTGCGGACGGTCCGTGAACAACATTAGACATTAATTGTATTCATATCACTCATTGGAGTCGTAAATGCCACATTCCTTAATGCTAAATTCTAAGACGATGGAATTAGAATAAGCAGTTGACTTCGCAGCAGGCCTCTGTCTTAGCCTCAACAATCAGACATTGTACAGACATTCCCACGTGCTTCTAACGATGCAAAGTCCAATGTCGTTTTCTGACCTTTTGATGTGTTTCTCCTGTTTTGCTCCAGCCCTCCAAGGGATTTCTTCAGCCCACTTTTCAACCTCCGCTGGAAGTATTAGTCATAATGTGGGTATCATACATTGCTACCATGCTTTAAGTTTTCTACCAGCCAATCATTATTACCCTGTGTTTTATTATTACCGATGCCCAATCCATAATCCTTCTTTCATGCTACGGCCAGCCCAGGTTTGGGACTCAACTTGTTTTTGTAGAACATGCCTTTCCTTTGCAGTGAACAGGAAGCTTTTGAACGGTTTTGAATTCAGACTGGCAGCTATGACAAGACACACTCTACCACCGGGTGGCGTTGTCGCACTGGCTTATGTATACATTGCTGAGCTTAAAATTGTTTCTGCAATTTCTTTCTCCAGTCCTAAATTAATTAGGATTTAATCTTAACCAGCGTGTGATATGACTATCTTGTGTATGAAATGGACTACTGTGGTGTTGCGAATGACTGTTCAGTGTGTGACATGAGGATGACTCTGGTTGTGAGAGATGACCTGCATCCCCAGTAATGTGAGAAGACTAGTCATGGGCACTCAGATCTTACTGAACCAAATGTTTCAGGCTGAATGACTATTCAAATGTGAGAGATGACTGCCCAATATGTTTAAAATAACATTGATTACTGCTTATATTATGATCTGTTATTAGATGTGTAGAGATGACAGCAGTGCTAATAAAGAAAAGACTGACTACCGGAAATTTCAAAAACACTATTCTTTACTACGGAAGGCTTCATCTCTCTCCTCCTCCATCACCTCTGCTTCTCTTATTTCTTCTCTTCCTATCTACTCTTCTCCAGTTTCTTCTGTCTTACAGGATCGTAAGGTCATTGAGTAGATGATGGTGATAAGCGATCCGTGAAGTAGCTCTGTTTTGAGCTCCATTGCTATAGACTCAGAATGGCTTCCATAATTAAAACTGCTGCTACGGGTATTTAAAGTGATGGTACTAATAGAAGTTAAAATATGTCTATGTTTCTGTCTTAGAATAGTTAGGTTGGTCCTTAGAGATGTCGAGTAAAAAAAAATTTGACCAAGTACTTCTCGCAATTTGGAGAACCTTTTAATTTTGTTAATCAATAACCAATGGAAAAGTGGAAACATTGTTGATCAAGATAACTGTTTTTTTTTTAGGATAGTCTCTAACCACTTTTTCATTGAACGAACTGTATTAAATATCTCGACCACTAAAATGTGAAAGCAATTGTAGGCCTGGTTACAATTAATGTGCTCCTGTATTAACTACTGAAAGGTGTCAGATTTCTTTGGGGGTCCTATTACATTGGCCATGAGGTGGTTCAGACACACTAAAGACTATGAACAATAATAAAAGCCCTTCGCCCAGATGGTTCCTACTGATTGAATTAAAAAAAAATTCTTTTGGTGGACATCAGATCTCCATATATATACATATACATATAATATACTCTCTTATCAAAGCGCCAGGTAAATCAGTCTCACAAAGGCAAAGCGATATATTACTTGTCTAAGTCTGAAAACGGGAAATAATATGTTAGTGCATACTTTTATTTCGCCAAGCACTTTATCTTTAGTTAGATTCTGCAATTCTCTCTCT